>NC_041386.1:166070127-166072729 GCF_002162155.2 Triticum dicoccoides
GAGAAAAGAGCGAAAAGGGGGAATGTGCGAAGGACCCACTGTGACGCATAGCATGCGCATGCGCGACCGACGCGTCACGAGTAAGCCTATTAGAATTGATTCCAAAAAAGAAGCTTTTGTTCACTCTCAATTGCTCAATGCCCATCTTCATTTTCAGAGTTCCTTTGGTATAAAGGATTTTATATGAATTTTATAGGATTGGAATTCTTAGGAGTTCTTCCTGTGTTGATTGAATCCTATATGAATTTTCCCTAAGGACTCCTTTGCATTATATTTTATAAAAAAATTAGCATCCACTCAAACCTCCTTAAAAAATCCTTTGTTTTTTCTGTGATGCAATCAGGGCATGGCCAATGCTCCAGCATGGACTAGTGCCCCAGCTGCCACGTCTGTCTTAACGAGCCCAGCTCAGCGAAAGGTGTTGCCTGCAGACCAAAGGTGATGCTTGCAGAAGAGCCAGCCTCCTCATGTGAAAAGCAAAGAGAGAGAAGAGAAAAGAGGAGTATGCACCGAAAAAGCAAGAGAAGCCCCGGTGTGCTTGACGTAGGAAAGGAACAGAGTCACTGGAAAATCTGGACCACAGACTAGTGCCTCCGATGCCCAGAATATTGCAAGACGGTGGTTTCATTCCTTCAGACTTGCGTGGATTCACTGGGGCATACGCATGGTGATGCCTCCACTGTACATGCCCTCAAACGAACCAAAATCCTACAGAACTAAGATAAGCTTTGCTCACATTGAGACCATTTCGAGATTTTGTTCTGTAGGATTGCTCACATTGAAATGAAACGTGCAGGACAAATGAAAGAAAAACACTGGATAAAGAAACGAAACATTGACACACATTTGTTGTTGTTCCTGGATGAAAAGTTTGACGGCATTTTAAATAAAGGAATGAATAAACTGGAGGTGTGGTGACGACGTGGGAAGAAGAGCTGCTAACACTGAGCACCGGCCACCTTATCACGCATGACTAATCCGCCCAACCGGAAAAGTTAACCATGGGCGCCAGCAGGATTGTCGGCATTTCTTTTCTGTTGCTTTTTTCCCAGTTCTAGCCTCCCAGTCCCAGCAAAGACATTTCGAGCTACTGCCCAATCTAATTTACTCTGACCAACGGTGGTCCGTCTCCGTCCGCCCTAGAGACTTCCTAAACAAATACTCTACTGAGTTCCAGCTAGAAGCACATCAATTTGCTGAAGAAAAAGCAGAGCAGCTCAAGAAAGTTTCAATCTTCTCGTCCCTGTCTTAGTTAATGGATGGATGAAGAAGCGATGACGAATACTCCCTACTTTTTATTGGCGACCAGACTTGCCGGCTTGCGCCACTCAGAGATTTAGTTTATTTTGACTCGAAAAAGTGGGGTCACTTCTTAACAAAGACCAATCAGCGAATAACAAGTGCTACCTTCCACATAAGTAACGACTGAGCTAAGAAATGTGCCCTGGTTCGTACAATCATTTAACACGAGATATTATGCGGTTTGGCGCTATTCTCTAACCAAAACTTTGCCGTCTGGTGTTCGGCTCTAGTGCCGGCGGCTCACAACCCAGTGTTAATTTACTTCCACAAAGTTTTACTAGGACTAGCAAGCATTACTATACTCGGACCGGACATTTCAAGTTCTTTTACTAAAGGTCGATGCTTGTATCTTGTTTCAATCTTTCTCAAAGCAATTCAGAGTCTTCCTTTTTTTGCGAGGAAATTTTTTGTCTACTCCCTCCGTCTTTAAAAAGGTGTACTTCCAACTTTCTTGAAAAGTCAAACTTTTTTATATTTGATCGTATTTATACAGTAATAGACCAGCATTTATGCCATCAAATTAGTAGCACTAGGTTCATGACAAAATATATTTTCGTCATATAACTATTTGGTTTCACAAGCATTGACATATTTTTACACAAACTCGATCAAACTTTGAGATAGTATGACCCTCCAACAAAGTTAGAAATACACTCTTTCAAGGACGAAGGGAGTACTCATCATGCCATGGCAGTACCGAGGGCATAGAAATAATAAAGATTACATCCATGTTCGTAGAACACCTAGCGACGACTACAAGCACCGGCATGAGCCAATGGCGCGCCATCGTCATCATCCCTCCCTCACCGGAGCCGGGCCAAACTTGTTGTACTAAACCGTCGGAGAGGCGTCGTGGTAAGGCTCCATGAGACCAGTGCACTAGAACAACAACTGTCAACGATGAAGAGGAGTATATATATAAAATGAACCATATATATTAATTTCCCATATCTCTAAAAGATAACAAGATGACCACTTCATCCCATGCATTACCATGGAATAGTAATATTTCTTATATAGAGAGGTGAAACTAGATTGAATTTTAGATGTATAATCATCTGTTGTCTTGTTGGTTATACAAGATCAAAATTAAAGAAATGATAGATGATCTTCATTAATTTATTTATCTCAACATGCAATCATTTATGGGAAAAGGTTCATCATATCATGCAGCTATGGTTGAAAAAGTCTACCTCAACATGCAACTATGCATGTAATATTATGTACTTATGTATAATAAATATTTTACAACCTCACAATAATAATAAAAAATATCATATGTATTCTAAGTTATAGTTTT
>NC_041386.1:166072890-166088513 GCF_002162155.2 Triticum dicoccoides
CAATGTGTAGTCAAATATCTCCCTTTGACTATTGATACATAAAAAGGATCACTTTGACTGATCAAAATGAAAAGGTGTATTCTAGAATTGTGACATTTCTAAATATTGCTTTCACAAACCAATACACTAAAGACGTCAAAGTTGGGTTTCAAAGACTATATCCATGTGCCGCAACATATATATCCTTTGGTGGAGTAGGTTTTAGTGCCTAACCATTTACTGTATATTTGGATAACTACTCCGTATTTATTCCCGGCAAAAAAAAACTACTCCTGCGTATTTATTTCCATGTTTTTTGGGTAGTTACACTGTATTAATTTAACAATGAGTCTATGGCGTTCGCTGATATTTGCAGGTCTGAACGTCGACGCGCCGCACTTGCACACTTTTTCTATCTCTTGGCTCTGGATTGTTAATCGTGTACTTCATTGTGGCCACACTTCTACGGCTTATTTTATCTGTTTTCTCATCAGGACTGTGACGCCCTATTTTAGTCGGTAACCAACTCAATTAGCTGGACATTTACTATACTGCGAAAATAAAAATAGTGTGCAAAGTCAATGAATAAGCCAAGATCTGGATGGCATGCATCCCCCTTCCCCCTCTCTGCCGAACGGCCAATCAGAAGGCGTTACCTGTCCTACTTCTAGAAGAAGGCAATTAAAAAAGGGGCTACGTGTCCCCGCCTCATAGTGTTTGTAAATTACTACAGGGGGGGAGGAAATGGGTTAAAAGGTCAGAGCTTTGGCTAAGCAGGTCTTAATTATAGTAACATGCTGGTAGAATAAACAATGTGATCTTTTCTTCCCGCGAGGAATAAAGTATGTGATCTGGTAACACTTGGTTTCCTTCTCTTTGAATTCTTTGACCTTGCGGCATTTGTGAGCTGTCTTGGAGGAGTACATGGTCAAGGATCAACACCCCGTTTTTTTTTATTATCATTTTATTATATGGAGAAGAAAAGAAAAGAAAACCAGGAGAATAGTAGTAGTAGGTCATGGTTGCCATTCTGGCTGGAAACAATAACATGGACATGGTGCTGTGCCTGGCTTGCCAGTCAACATTTCACAAGAGAATACTATTTCAGAGCTCTCAGAAAAGAAACATAGGAGTATATTACTCCTATTTCTATAGAGGAGGAGAACGGCAAGAGATGCTTTTACTGGTTGGGAAGACCCGACGCGAGTACCCGACGCATCGACTAGCCAGAGCGGCATGGTGATGCAGAGCAGAGGGCGATTTGCATTTGCAGCATAACATAATGGTGGGGGTGACCAGGCATCCATCCAGTTGCAGTTGGGAGGAGGAGAAAACCTCAGGGATGATCTCATGTTTGGGGGGCCGGGGTCCTAATTTAGGGGGGAGCTTTAGAGATTCCTTCCCGCCTCAAGTTGGCTGTGCGGCATGTGCGGGTCTTATAAAAAAAACCGTGCAAACCGTGGATGTGCGTTAGGTATCAGCTAGTCTCCCCTCCCAAGCAACGAGACGATTCCCGGCCTCCGCGAGCCAAGAAGAATCCGGCGACTAGTTTAATCGCCGGGCGCTACCAAACTTCCATTTTGGACAAGATTTGAACCGGTCCGGCCGAATACAATATAGGCGGGCGAGTCCCGATCAACGGAGGGGGAAGGGGGGGTTATTATTGTTAGACCCAGTTGCGAGATCGATGACAGTGCTTGGCGCCATAAAAAAAGGGCCGGAACACATCACCCGAGGCCACTTGTAGGGCTTTCGCCCAAGAAGGTGCGGAGAAATTTCTCGGGGTCGCGGGCGGCCCGTCGGTGCGGGGGAGCACGTGATAGCGATACGCTCTGCTCCTCTGCCCTCTGGGACTGGGAGCCGGTTAGGGAGGGAGGGAGGGAGGGAGGACAAGATTATCTTTGCATCTCTCCGTCCTCCCTTGCCGGTCTCAGTTTATGAGGGGGAGGGGGAGTTTTATAATCCATGCGCTGCATCAGGGACTCAATTATAGAGGTCTTGACGTTAAGCTAAAAGGGGCGCCCTGCTCTAGTACGCTTCTGATTAAGGCTAGCTCCTCATACCTTTCTTTTCCTTTCTTCTTCCTCTCCTCTCCTCCGCGCTTCCTTTCTTGCTCTGGGACTGGGAAACAATGTCTCCCGTGCCGAGCCCAAATCAATCACACCTTCTAGGCCATGGATCAAGGTCAGTTTTCTGCTTCTTTGCATCTTTCTTTTCTCTCTCTCTCTATATATATATATATGTGTGTGTGTGCGCGCGCGCGCGCGGTCAGTTCAATCGGAGTAACCTCTCTTGATTTGTTTCTGAAATGAAACAAACTTGCAGGAAAGAGAAGCGCATGAGGAAGGTGGATACCTTTGCGCCGCACAACGACGGCCACCAATGGAGGAAGTACGGCGAGAAGAAGATCAACAACTGCAACTTTCCCAGGTTCGCATCCCGCCTTTGGTCTCCTCGTCCTCATCCTCATTTGGTGATCTGCATCTGCATGTGCTCCCAAAAAAACCATTAGTATCTAGCGCCTCGTCTAGGCACATCACAAGTCTTTTACCGGCCTCTCTCTCATGATTCCTGGGTGGTCTTTTCATTCTTCTCATCCAAATCTACCATAGAGATGCACAGTGTAACAAACTTACCAATATATGAGAAGAAGCCTCAGTTCTTCGATTTACTCACAGAAGATTCGTCGTCTTCTTTCTATCCTGCCACAGGTACTACTACAGATGCACCTACAAAGACAACATGAACTGCCCGGCCACCAAGCAGATTCAGCAGAAAGATCACAGCGACCCCCCATTGTACCAAGTCACATACTACAACGAGCACTCATGCAACAGCGCCTTCCTTGCCCTCACTCCCACAGAGTTCCAGCTGCAGACCGCATCTGGAAAGGCAGTCTCCATCTGCTTTGATTCATCCGGGGCTCAGGAGCCGGGAGCCAATGCGAGCTCGCCTTCTTCGAGTGCGGCGCCACGCGCCACGCCTTCGGAGAGCAAGAACAAGCCCCTTGCGCTGCGTTCAGAGGCGCTTTCTTCCTGGGCCCCCGGCGTTGTGGAGCAAAAGACGGCCTGTGCTGATCTCCAGTCCTGCAGCACCGAGTGCCAAGATGCATACATTTCAGAAGACATAGATGCAGGGAGATTCGGTTCTATCAGATTCTTCCATTTTTTGTAAATGGATCAGTGGAAGACAATTGATCTTACCTCAAAGAACTAATATGATACACATGTTTTTTCCCATCTACACGCATGCTAGAGCACCAGATACTTGCATGTGGGATGTGGCCAAGATTTTCTTAGTTCAATTGAAATGAAATACCACTGCTAATTCAGAAGGCAGAGTTCATTTCTGCAAACTCTCATGTTATTTCTGTTGAGACACTGCAGCATCTTGTACCTTCAAAAGCAATGAATACATTCCTTACCCTATTATTATGCTACATAGTACTAGTACACAATAAGAATGGATTAGACGATTAGGGTAGGAACACACACACGGTGACAGAGGGCAGAGCTCTCAAATCATCATAGTATAAATATGTGCAGCATGGCCATAAACAAGTTACTACTCCCTCCGTCCACTTTTATAAGTCGTTTCAGACAACTAAAAATGAACTACTTCATACCTTGTCTGAAATGTTTTCAAGGCCTTAAAAAAGTGAATAGAGGGAGTACCAAACATCTTGGTGATATGAAGCACAACATAGAAAAGACCACTGAGTACATGAACATGAAAGATGGGCAGCAATCTTATTCCAAACCATATTTTGTACATTGGCCATCAATAGCAGGATGCCAATGCAATAAGCAAAATCCAGTTCAGGCGAATGTGTAAGATCATTTTATTTGTGCATGGCGTAGCAACATACCAGCTTTACCATCTCAGCGAAAAATCAATATTATGCAATATTTCAGGAGACCTGCTGAAGTCGGAGGAACGAAAATAGATTATATTCCACAGTTGGAGAGGTTATTGGTGCAAATTTACACATGAATTACATTCTTAAAGACCTCTTTGCCTTCAAGCATCCTACAGCAGCCAGGGCTTGTCCAAATGGACCTGATCATCAAGAGAGAACAAAACAAGGACAAGGCATCAAATAAGACAAAAGGTCTGCATGCTCAATAATAGAGGAAAATTTCAGTATCAACATTTGGTAGCTCCATATAACACCGACACCATCTGTTAACAGTGTAATATATCCACAGAATTTGCCATCTCCGGTCAAAAGAATACCAAGCAGAGACAAATAGGCTTGTTCAGGTTTTCACTGTTGGCCTATACCATATGAAGATTACCTTTGTTTCCGCTTATCTGAAACAAGCAAAATCTGACGACTTCTCCAATGTTGTTACCGTGGCAAGGTGTTCTCCCATATATTTCAACCAAGCTGATATATATCCACACACACAATTATTATCTTCATGAAGCAGGATGCTGTTTAAAGCAATACCAAGAAGACACCACACTAATAGGATGGTTCAGATGTTAGCTCTTGCCAACAGCATGGGAAGCACCTTCATTTACGACCAACATTATCAGAGGAAAATTTTGAAACCCAAAAGTTTATAACTAGGTGTCGAGGCAAAATCCCAGTATACAAAAGTACAAAGAGCAAAATACATATCAGTGTTGCTCAGTTGCAGCTGAGCTAATCATGTCTGCACACTCGGAATCATCCTTGACTTTAACATCACTGAAACGGAAGGTTGTCGCCAAGCTCTGCACGAGCTGACCATGGATCACCTCGTCAGGAGGGAGTTCCACCGCGGCCTCCCGCCGCAGCGATGTGACCTCCTTGTCAGCAATGCCGCAGGGCACGATGTGCTTGAAGTAGCCCAAATCAGGGTCGATGTTGAAGGCCAGGCCATGGCAGGTAAACCCTGACGAGATCCTGACCCCGATGGCCCCAATCTTCCTGTCCCCGACCCACACGCCGGTCTCGCAGGCGCCCCCCGGCCGCGCCTTGACGCCGTACAGAGAGGCAACCTCGATCATGGCGGACTCGAGCCCCTCGACATACCTCCGCGCGCCTAGCCCAATGTCCCGGAGCGAGAGGATGGGGTAGAGCACGGCCTGGCGCGGGCCGTGGAAGGTGACGTCGCCGCCCCGCTCCGTGCGGTAGAGCTCGGCGCCGAGGCCCGCGAGGCTTGACTCCGGCACGAGCAGGTTGTGGTCGGTGCGCCGCTTGCCGAGGGTGTAGGTAGGCGGATGCTGCAGCGAGAGCACGAGGTCCGGGACCCGGCCGGCTCTCCGGTCGGCGACGAGCCTCTCCTGGAGCCTGAGGGCGTCGCCGTACTTGACCACTCCGAGCTTCCACGCCTCGAGAACCCTCCTCGCGGCACCACCACCCATCTCCGCCGTTGGTGGGTGAGACCCGGTGGCTCCCTCCCCGCTTTGTTGCCCAGTCAGAAGACGACGAAGTACATGGGCTCTCAGGGCCCGGCCCACGGCCTAAATGAAGAGAGAAGGAAAAATAAGGAGAAACCTAGACGCCCCCACTCGAGCAGTTCGTTCGCCGCATCTCCGGTGCGCCGTCTGCCTGCGCTCGCTCGCTGACCCTTCGTGCCCAACCAATGTCGGCTACTGCGTTTATGGAGCTGGCGCTCGACCAGGTATGGCTCAAATCGTGCTTGCCGTACGAGTAGAACATGCGTGCCAGTATTTCTGAACTGTGGCTGCATTGTCCTCGACGCCGGAGCGGCGAGCCCTGCGGCTAGTCTAGCGCGGCGGCGTTGTCGAGTTCCTGCTGTGGTGGGCATGTGGCGTCGGGCTTGATCGTTCCCATATGTGTGACTGACGGATTGCCAGGGATTCAAGTGTTTTTTCTTCTCCCTATAGGAGCCTGATTGACTGAAATTATTTCCTCAACTCTCTGAAACTACTTTTGTAGATTAGCTTCATCCTCAGATCATCCTGAACATGCTTAATTTAGATGGTTCAACAACCAGTACGTGTGATTGAGTGTAATCCGGGTTAATCGAACCCAGTATAGGCCAATGAGTGTAGCAGCAAAATGTTAAGGCCTTCTTAAGAAAACTACCGAGCAGAGTTACTGGCATTATCTCAGGCTAGTTAGCTGCAGGGAGAAGAAAAACCATTTCATGTGGTGGCTCCGAATCTGGCGCTGGACCTTGGAAGGCGTGCCTGGTGCGGCCGTGGCTTCTCCCTTGCCCAGGTGCGTGGGAAGGCCTTGGCATGCGGGTGCTCTGCCAGTGAGGCCGAGGCAGTGGATGCCGGGGTACCATCCCTGAAAAGCGACGCAGTGGCGCCCTAGAGGGGTGAGGTTTTGGCTTTGTGCTATGTGGGTGGCGGCATTGTTGGCTCAGTTGGTAGTCGGGACGGGTTTGGATTCCCGCCTCTTGGCAGGTTGTCTTTCGTGCTTCTTTGAAACCTTCCAGGAATCTTGCGACCTTCATTTGTGTGGTTCATGCCAAATCTGGTCTGCTTGATCAGGGTGTAGTGTGTCTACAGCGTGACAGTGACATCTTTTGACAGAGTTGTATCTTCTACCTGTCATCAATTGTTCTTAGGTTTGTGGGTGTTTTGGGTTCATTGTGTTGTCTATGAGCGCGGAGCTCCGGGCCTAGTTTAGCTAGGCGAGTCGATCCAATTTTATCGGTTTCCAACAGGTTTCCATCATAAACTGGTCGGTTTTTTCCTACTTAATTAATGAAGGCAGAGCTCCTGCTGTTTTTTTTTGTAGGCCAAGTTTGCGCTGGACAACCTTGAGGTTCCTGTAGGGTATGCTCTGGTTTCCCTTGAATATAGTTCACAGTTCACTCGGTGGAAGGTAAATTTGTAGTTCCTAATGTGCTAATTGTATTGTTCCATCCCCGTCAAGATAGATGTGTGATTGTGGAGGACGGGAAGGTTATTGCCTCTGGTAGCAACAGGACCAATGCCACCCGGAATGTATGCTATTCTCCTGTGTGCTGGATGTTTGTGCTTTGAGACATTTTTGTGTTTTTTCCTCTGAAATAAATTACTTCAATTGTAAGGCTACAAGACATGCTGAGATGGAAGCAATCGATGTCCTTCTCCAGGAGTGGCAGAGTATTGGCCTTGACCAGACACTGGTCGCGGATAAGTTTGCAGGATGTGACCTCTATGTCACGTGCGAGCCATGCATAATGTGTGCATCAGCATTGTCGATACTAGGTCTGTGATTATTCTATTTCTCCTGTTTGCCCCATCTTGATTATTCTATTTCTCCTGTTGAAACTATATTAACCAGTAAGAATTTATGATATTTTTGGTAGGAGTCAGGGAAGTATACTTTGGGTGTCCGAATGATAAATTCGGGGGATGTGGATCAGTCATGTCACTGCATGAGAGCCTTTCGTCGGATGACTTAACAGGGTGAGGGGATATAAGCGGCAAATTGAAAACTCTCTGCTCATGTGAACAAACCTTCTTATACTTTGAATGTTAATAATGCCTTTCTACCAGTAGTTCAATATTCTATGATGTGTCATGACAAAGTTGGGCTTGCATAATCTTTCTGTTTGCATTGAATGCCATACATTCTTATTGAGTTCTCATGCATTCTTCTAATTCCAAATTATGTTAGTTATTTAGGTTACTCACAAATTGTACAACTAACATGGTCTCATGCGTTTCTTTTGCTAGGAGCCAAGATACCAGATCAAGAGGTTTTAAATGTACTGGGGGGATAATGGCGGAAGAGGCAGTCGCTCTTTTTAGAAATTTCTATGAACAAGGAAACCCGAATGGTTTGTTCTTTTACATTCACATTTCACATATTATTCCACAATTCCTGGCATGGTTGCTTTAATTCAGTTCTTACTTCCGTGTTAAAATGTTGCTTAAAGTTCGAACTGTACTGGTTCTGTTTATATGAGTTGGGGTCTCGTAGAAGTTAGCACTAGGGATCCGGTCAGTGTACTTCCATGTTCTATTAGAATCAGAACCACAAATGTAAGCATCAAAGAAACTTTTGCCATGTCCTTTAATGTTATATATGATGACGACGGCTTTCTCATGCATTTCAGCACCGAAGCCACACAGACCTGTCCGAGTGGATCAGCAGTGACTTGTTTGTTAGTCGTGCTGATGAGGAAGATCTCAGGTATTCTGATTTAAACAATGGATGGCAAGCTGCTTTAGGTTTGTCCGGTGATTTAGAGTTGAGCATTGCTGTGTTGAATTGTACGTATCTGTGTACTCCCTCCGTTTCTAAATATAAGCCCTTCTAGCGATTCCAATATGGACTACATACGGATGTATATAGACGTATTTTAGAGTGTAGATTCACTCATTTGCTCTGTATGTAGTCCTTGTTGGAATCTCTAAAAGGGCTTATATTTAGGAACGAAGGGTGTAGTTTGCTATATGGGCTTGCTGTTGTTCTTTTGCTGATCTAAACTACTACTGTACATCATTTGTTTTTGAGGTTGCTGTTGTTATTTTGCAGATCTACATCCTACAGGTCAGGCGATTCAAGAAGATTCTCTCCACTATTGATTAGCTTGTGTTAACACTGAATTCAGCCTTACTTAGTTGCAGCTATCTATCATCTAGACATTTGGTTTGTCCTTTATGGGAAAATAAAAGAGAAACCAAATGTGTTACGCAAATTGTTATATATTACTATTGCTCTTAAATGCAATTCAATTGATAGTTTGATCATTGCAGCGCATTTCCTGTTGCCTACCTTGCTACTAATTGAGTCTCTTGCAATTTGTTTGACTGAAATGTGAAATAGAGAAGTTGGCTTTGAATATAGCTTACACTTTGGCAGTACATTTCCATGTGTTACAACATCATTCGATGCTTCCGTTGTTTGGCTCCTGACCACCAGGCTGCCTCTTGCTGTGGTGACCCGATCAGATGGCTCGCCTGCCTCTGGGCACCGCGAACAGGACTGTCGCCTTTGCCATCCCACCAGCAGAGCTCTTAGTCACTGCACGCGCCCCTCCGGACTGGTCATGCCCTTCCGTGGAGACATTCTGGGGCTGCCCTTGTTGAACGCCCGAGCTCCTGTTCTTGATGCTGCCAGTAAAGGTTGTGCTGGGCACGACAGTTGCAAGGTCTCCAGACACTCTGTGTTCATCGCTTGGTGCTGAGCTGCAAGGCATGTTGGACACGGCTCTCCTCCCTCTGCGCATGCTAGAGGACTATTTGTGCTCGTGGTTGGCACGTGCGACCATCCTATTGGAGTTTGCAGATGTGTCCGATGGTGAGAGGAGGACAGGAGGTTGAGCACAGGCTCCCAGGGACCTTGCTCATCAGACAGCATCGTTGATGGCCCATTGCAGGCGATGCAGGCGCTGCTGGTGGCAGAAGATGGGTATCAAGGTGTTGTGGGCAACTTCCACTGTGTTCGGTTGAGGTCATCAGAGTTAGTTGAAGCTATGGAGCCCAAGTTGGTCTCCATTGGCAAGGTGGCTGCTGAGTTCAACCTTGCTACTTCTGGTTCTGATGATGTGTTGGCTGTTAAAAAGGGTGCCACGTTGACCAGAGGGGACGATGCCATTGTTCATGCCCCCTCGAAGCTGATCAAAGGTCTGCTTATCATGCCTTCGATCACCCAAGGTTTGAGCCGCCTTGTCAATGAGAGTAAAGTCAAGAATGTCAACCAGGGGATTAATGTCTCCTTGGGAAATGTGACAACCTTGCAAGATGTTAGTCTCAAGGATGTGTTTCTCGCTCAGGTATTTTTTTCTTTATTTTGGGAGTAGTCCGCTTGAGATTTGTGTTGTGTGATGCGCGGTGGTGGGCGTCTTCTGGGTGTTTGTCATGTTGCTGGTGAGAGTGGGCGTGGCCATGGCCATGGTGTCTCGTGATGTCAATGGGATTCCCTGTTTGTATCGGTTTTCGTCCACATCTTCTTCTTGATTAATAAAAAAGCTTTTGGCTCGCTTAAACAAAAGTGACAAATATTCTTCTGCAAAATACTCCCTCCGTTCCTAAATATTTGTCTTTCTAAAGATTTCAACAAGTGACTATATACGAAGCTAAATGAGTGAATCTACACTCTAAAATATGTCTATATACATCCGTATGTGATAGTCCATTTAAAACTCTAGAAAGACAAATATTTAAGAATGAAGGGAGTATAATGCAATTCAGCGTTATGTAATTCTGCCACATCTAATTTAATTTTTGTTTACCTAGTTATGACTGTGACTTGCATAATATTTGGTTTAGATCTTCGTTGTTGTTAGCACTACCTAGAAGCGTTGTTGTCTAAGCAGAAGCAGTTGTCTCTGAGAAAAAGCTATAGGAACTCTGACTTGAGAAATGCTAACAATTCATACGGGATTGAATTTACCGACGATCGTGGTAAATCATGGTTTGGTATTTAGGGGAAGAGGAGGGTCCACCCCTAAAAACCAGGGAGATGATTAGTTGTAGATGGATCCGTGATAAATGAAGTTGTCATTGTATTATTCAATTATTGTCAAAGTTACCACTATGTTGGTACCAAAGTTACCATGTGGCAAAGCACATGAAGTTTGGAAGCTTCTAGGGGTCTATGGTATCATAAAAAAGGCATGCTAGGTCGATTTATGAGGTGACATACCATGATATTCAAGCCTTGGGTTGCCCAGACTAAGAGAAACAAGGCTACAACAAGGTGGTATTTGTGGTATGAGTGTAGGAAACTTACTCGTGGAGAACAACCCTAAGTGCTTCGCAAATTAATTTTGCGGTAAGAGGGTTGGCGGCAAATTATGTTATTGCATGCAAGCCTAAGGCAAAGGTTCGAACTCGTCTCGCACTCGGGGCTGTAGGACTGACCTCGTCCCCCTCATGGTGCTGCAGGACCGAACACGTCTCGCACTCGGGGTTGCAGGACGGGTCGATGTATGCCAGTGTTGGCCGGCCTACTGGGTCTCGACGCTGGGGACGCCCGGGGGTGCGAAAGGTGGGACCTTTCCACTCGTCTCTTTGGTTGGGGTAGCGGTGGGTCTCGGGTGAGGTGGTGTCAAGGTCTTGGATGCCGAGACGGCGGCCCTGGTGGCAGTAGCGCGGTGCTCTTGGGCAGAGCCTGTGGCTTGCTGCTGCCTGGTGGCCATGGCCATGTGGGCGGCGTGGTAGCTGGGGTGTGGCGTTCGGTGGCGGTGAGTGTTGGTCGAGGTGAAAACTTGTTCTATCTTCGGATGGACCGGCAGCGGCGAAACTCGTTCCCTTCTTGAAGGCGTCGTCATGGCTCTCACTGTCCGTCGTGCGGCTCCAGGGGAAACTCCGATCCTTGGATCGGGCGGTGGCAGCGCTCCAGTGTCATATCCTTCCTGAAGGTGCCGTCTTGGAGTCCACGGTTCGTCGTATGCGGCTTCATCTCTTCGTGGCGGTAGTGCTAGGGTGTTGTTGTTGCGTTCAACGCCTATGTATCCTGCCTTGGGTGTACGTGTGTGGTGGTGGCGTGCGTTTGTACCGGGTGATGTTGATTTTGCTTTATATATAAAGCGGGGCGAAAGCCTTTTTGGGTAAAGGTTCGAACTGTTGGATGGGCGAAGCCATGGGCAGGTTACATGAAGTTAAATGTTGATGATGGGTTCGCTTATGATTTGCTAGAAGGGACTCTAGGTGCCATCCTCCAGGACCATAACGGCAAGTTCATACTTGCAACAAATGAAAAGGTGGACATCTGCTTCGATTCCTTCACAACAGAGGTGATAACGGTGAGATTTGGTATGGACCTTGCACGAACTGTTGGTTGTAGCAAGATTGATATTACATCCGATAGTGCAGAGGTCATTTCGGCTTTGCAAGAGGGCATCTCTTGTTCAATAGCTAGTGCCATCTTTGATGATTGTTTCTACATGTCATTAGGTTTTCATCATGTTATTTATGATCACAATAATAGAGAGGGAAATCAGGTAGCTCAAGAACTAGCTAGGTTAGCTAGGTTCTCCCCTCCTAGAGGCGGTGGTATCCATGATTGTAATCGATGCAACAATTCTTATAAATGAATAAAGGAGGAGACAATTATTAAAAAAAAGTTACCATGTGGCAACTTTGATATCAACACAATGACAACTTCATTACCTCTAGATGACAACTTTTAAGATGGATTTGTTACCACCCCACAATAAGGAAAGTTACTAGGTGACAATTTTAATACCAATATCATCACAATTTTATTAATTACTAGGTGGCAATTTTTAAGATGATTTTTTGGGTCGAAATCTACACATATGTGATCTAGTATCAAACCTCTCGTCGAGACAAAGCCAACGGTGAAGACGGTTAGTAAAACCGAATATGGCATTTGGGAGTTAAACAATTTTAGAGTTTGTCCATCAAAAAAATGGTTGTCGTATAACCTTAGACACATGTCAAGGTCCAGAAGAAAACACATCCATTAGTGAATGACGTCGGTTCATCACACCACAAACACATGTTCGATTTAGAGAGGATTGAGAGGGATTCAATCGTCTACAAGCCCCCCCTCCCCTCTCCCCAATCCCCAATCACCTCAAATCCTCTCCAATCCCCTTGGAAGGGGTTTAACCAAACAAGATCCTAATGATGTGCAACTCCTATGCATGATAGGTGTGGACGTGCCCCCTCACGTGTGTTATAAGCTTAGGGGTAGCTCTACTACTTTTGTATTGATGATGTAACTGTGGCGGGTGGAATCACGCTACCTTCAAACCTTTAGTTTCTATCATGCCGTCGTATATGGTTTTGAATGATGGCTGCAAACCCTCTGGGATAGATCATTAGCTGCAATATTTGTGGTTTTAACCTTGGCCACAAGCATTCATGAGGACTTGAATCAGCATGGTGGGTTATACATCCATGCACACTAAAAGAGTGTGAATTTATTTTGCCTCTGATCATAATTATGCGATGTTTGTTAGACCTCTTTCAATGCATTGGTGCTAAAGTGAGGTGCTAAGTGCATTAAAATGCTTAGCAACTAATATCTCCAATGCATCAGTGCTTAGCTTTTGTAGCTAGACCTCCTTTATTTAATTGTTTAGTGACAAAACTCCTTTATGTATTGGTTGGTAGTCTTTTTGTATAGGTTCTTGTGCTTAGCATTGGTTCTTCTTGGGGTCACTGTAATACTCTCTCTCCTCTTCAATTGCTTTGCCACATCATTTTTTTTGCCTATGTGGCACCCTTAGCACCTGTCCATCATGGAGCACTGGGAAGAGCCTTATATCATCTCACTGACATTGAACTCATCTACATGCTTTTTTTGTACATATCAGTAATGAACAAGTAATGGACCGTTATGTGTTTTAAGCCTGCTTGTTTAAAAAAACTGCATATGAAAAAGATCTGACTACTCCTTTTCAACAAACAATTAGATTTAGACAAAGTGCAGTATCACAAAACTAAACGAGGGTAGCAACACAGGTTGCATCGTCAAAGTGCAAACAAGAAGGATAGACCATTATCCAACTGCTAATATAGTGAACTATGTTTAAAGAGGGATAGAGGATGTGAACTATGTTTCTAAAAGAAGGGACAGGAGGAAAAAGCCATTTGAGAATCCAGCCTGAGCTTCTATGTTTCTAAAAGTAGAGACAGAAGGAAAAGGCCATTTTAGAATCCAGCCCAAGTTTCTATGTTTCTAAAAGAATAGACAGAAGGAAAAGGCCATTTGAGAATCCAGACAGAAGGATGTGAATTACGCAAATTTACTCCATGTCAAACTGTTTCATTGATGAGGACTGCAGATGATGTCGAGTGGCCTATCGATGCTGTCCTGTAATATGGAAATCTCACCCTCACGCAGCAGTATCTCGCCTTCCTTCAGCTGTATGTCTTTGTCGAGCGATTTGATTTTCTGCTTTAATGAGGCAACATCGTTTTGCAGCACGCTAACAGTTTTCCGCAAATGCTTTGTTTCCTGCCACAAGGCATCCCTTTCATCACTTACTGATTTAAGGGTGCACCGGAGAGTGGTCAACTCCTTTGCAGATTCCTGAAAATCCTGTTGCATCTGGTTAATGCTCTCGTCTTTCTTCAAAACCTGCAAGTTGCAACCAAATATAATGTTAGTGACATGCACATGCATAATGAGATGCTCAATAAATGGGAATTTGGGACGCAGTTCTAAATATGGATCTGCTGCAGCTTTAGAATTTTGTGCATTCTTAACCAGAGGATAGAAGCACTTGCTTTCTGCTCATTCATTAACTGAAGCAACAAACAAGATTTGTTAAGAAGTATGTACATAAAGCAATAGCTGAGACCAACTTCAGAGGGATTAGAGCAGAGTGTAGCTCTAAAACATTTTACCATTCATCGTTAGAGATAATACATGACAAGTATGGGTTTGCTAAAGTTATGAATAGCTACACCACCGCCAGCTGAATTTGGATCTCTTTTTTGTGCAATGAGGCAAAAGATTTGCCATTTTCATTGAATACGATGAAGAGAGTTGCCCGGTTAATTAGAGGAAACCGGGCGAAAACCTAGATACAAACCCCCAAGGGGCAAATGCGGACGACCTGGCCACAACAACACCAAACAGTCAACCGCAGCGTCGATGACATGGCAGCTCCGATTTTGCTGATGGGCTTCACAAAAGAAAGTTGCTAGCCTCGCACCGACCTAGTCCAGCGCAACATCCGGAGAGCACCGCACGCTGAAAACCATTCTCATGGAGTCATCGTTGCCGCAGCGGCCCTGCCGCCCGCAGCTCTAACTTCTCTGTCATAGCCAGAAACCAGCATGGGCACACCCATTGGCGCACCGGACCTTCGACATCAAAAGGACAAGCAGCGACTCAGCTTTTCTCACCACCATTGTCGTTGCCATAGGCGTCGCAACGCCACACCAACCTCATCGCCGGTCGGGCACCTGCCGACCGCGATGCCGTGCACGTCCAGCCTGTAGGAAGCACAAAAGGGATCAAGATCTCCAAGATGGCGCCCCCAGGAAGGAAAACGACGTTGGAGATGACACCGCCGTCTGATCCAACCAAGATCCTGACTTTAGCCCGGAGATCTTGACCCGAGAGTTGAGGATGCACAAATCACCACAGGAGAGATGAGCCTCTCTCCACCAACAACACCGCAGCCGCCGCGTTGCCCGCGCGAACTCCACGGCTGCCGACACATCAACCACTGTCCCGGGGCCGCCGCCCCGGCGTCCAACATCGCCACGCCAGGCCCGGGGACAAGAGGTCACCCCGCTGCACTATAGTCACCGCACCACACGAAGACAAGACCGTAGCAGGAAACCACCGCTGGCCGGCCGAATTCAACCACACCCGACCAGATCCGGCAGCGGCCACCCCTCCCGTCGACCACAAAGGCCCCGCGCCGCCACACCGAGCGGAGCAGGAGGCCAAGTCGGAGAGCCGCTAGCATCGAGATACAGAGCGCCACACCCACTCACTCTGACCCACTCCCATGAGGGAGACCGGAGCGTCACCAGGCCCAACCGCCGCGCCGCCCCCGCAGCCACAGCAACCGCCCATCTGCCGCCACGAAGCTGGGGCCGCGCCGCCTAGGATCCAGCACTCCGACCGTGCCTTCACGGGATGGGGGAGCCCCGCCGCCGCCGTCCGCTGCGCGGGCTTAGCCCGGCCGCGTCATTCGGCGGCGGCGAGGGGGTGGAGAGGAGGAAAAGAATTATATGAGACCAGGTCTCACGGGCTAGCATGTGAGACCCATCCTGATGGATGACACGTGGCATTTACAAATCAC
>NC_041386.1:166088892-166092449 GCF_002162155.2 Triticum dicoccoides
GATGCTTTAGATTTGTGAATGCCACATGTCATCCATCAGGGTGGGTCTCACCTGCTAGCCCGTGAGACCTGGTTGTTGGAAATATGCCCTAGAGGCAATAATAAAAGCATTATTATTATATTTCCTTGTTCATGATAATTGTCTTTATTCATGCTATAATTGTATTATCCGGAAATCGTAATACATGTGTGAATAATAGACACCAACATGTCCCTAGTAAGCCTCTAGTTGACTAGCTCGTTGATCAACAAATAGTCATGGTTTCCTGACTATGGACATTGGATGTCATTGATAACGAGATCACATCATTAGGAGAATGATGTGATGGATAAGACCCAATCCTAAACATAGCACAAGATCGTATAGTTCGTTTGCTAGAGTTTTCCAATGTCAAGTATCTTTTCCTTAGACCATGAGATCGTGTAACTCCCGAATACCATAGGAGTGCTTTGGGTGTACCAAACGTCACAACGTAACTAGGTGACTATAAAGGTATACTACGGGTATCTCCGAAAGTGTCTGTTGGGTTGACACGGATCAAGACTGGGATTTGTCACTCCGTATGACGGAGAGGTATCACTGGGCCCACTCGGTAATGCATCATCATAATGAGCTCAAAGTGACCAAGTGTCTGGTCATGGGATCATGCATTACGGTATGAGTAAAGTGACTTGCCGGTAACGAGATTGAACGAGGTATTGGGATACCGACGATCAGATCTCGGGCAAGTAACATACCGATTGATAAAGGGAATTGTATACGGGGTTGCTTGAATCCTCGACATCGTGGTTCATCCGATGAGATCATCGAGGAGCATGTGGTAGCTAACATGGGTATCCAGATCCCGCTGTTGGTTATTGACCGGAGAGCGATCTCGGTCATGTCTACATGTCTCCCGAACCCGTAGGGTCTACACACTTAAGGTTCGGTGACGCTAGGGTTGTAGGGATATGTATATGCAGTAACCCGAATGTTGTTCGGAGTCCCGGATGAGATCCCGGACGTCACGAGGAGTTCCGAAATGGTCCAGAGGTAAAGAATTATATATAGAAAGTGTTATTTCGGCCATCGGGACAAGTTTCGGGGTTACCGGTATTGTACCGGGACCACCGGAAGGGTCCCAGGGGTCCACCGGGTGGGGCCACCTATCCCGTAGGGCCCCATGGGCTGAAGTGGGAAGGGATCCAGCCCAAAGTGGGCTGGGGCGCCACTTTCCCCTAGGGCCCATGCGCCTAGGGTGGGGGAAACCCTAAAGGAAGAGTCCTAGAAGGGGAAGGCACCTCCTAGGTGCCTTGGGGAGGAGGGATTCCTCCCTTGGCCGCCGCCCCCCCTAGGAGATTGGATCTCCTAGGGCCGGCGCCCCTCCCTAGGCCCCCTATATATAGTGGGGGAAGGGAGGACCTCTCACCCTGGCCTTTGGTGCCTCCCTCTCCCTCTCCAACACCTCCTCCTCCTCCATAGTGCTTGGCGAAGCCCTGCCGGAGTACTGCAGCTCCATCACCACCACGCCGTCGTGCTGCTGTTGGAGCCATCTTCCTCAACCTCTCCTTTCCCCTTGCTGGATCAAGAAGGAGGAGACGTTACGCTGACCGTACGTGTGTTGAACGCGGAGGTGCCGTCCGTTCGGCGCTAGGATCTCCGGTGATTTGGATCACGTCGAGTATGCCTTCCTCATCCCCGTTCTTTGAACGCTTCCGCGCGTGATCTACAAAGGTATGTAGATGCAATCCGATCACTTGTTACTAGATGAACTCCTAGATGGATCTTGGTGAAACCGTAAGAAAATTTTTGTTTTCTGCAACGTTCACCAACAGTGGCATCATGAGCTAGGTCTATGCGTAGTTCTCTTGCACGAGTAGAACACAATTTGTTGTGGGCGTTGATGTTGTCAACTTTCTTGCCGCTACTAGTCTTATCTTGCTTCAACGGTATTGTGGGATGAAGCGGCCTGGACCAACCTTACACGTACGCTTACGTGAGACCGGTTCCACCGACTAACATGCACAAGTTGCATAAGGTGGCTGGCGGGTGTCTGTCTCTCCCACTTTAGTTGGAGTGGATTCGATGAAAAGGGTCCTTATGAAGGGTAAATAGAAGTTGACAAATCACGTTGTGGCTTTCACGTAGGTAAGAAAACGTTCTTGCTAGAACCCTGTTTCAGCCACGTAAAACTTGCGAACAACAATTAGAGGACGTCTAACTTGTTTTTGCAGCAAGTGCTTTGTGATATGATATGGCCAAAGTTGTGATGAATGATGAATGATATATATGTGATGTATGAGATGTTCATGCTATTGTAATAGGAATCACGACTTGCATGTCAATGAGTATGACAACCGGCAGGAGCCATAGGAGTTGTCTTTATTTTTGTATGACCTGCGTGTCATTGAGAAACGCCATGTAAATTACTTTACTTTATTGCTAAACGCGTTAGCCATAGTGGTAGAAGTAATAGTTGGCGAGCAACTTCATGGAGACACAATGATGGAGATCATGATGATGGAGATCATGGTGTCATGTCGGTGACAAGATGATCATGGAGCCCCAAGATGGAGATCAAAGGAGCTATGTGATATTGGCCATATCATGTCACTATTATTATTTGATTGCATGTGATGTTTATCATGTTTTTGCATCTTGTTTACTTAGAACGACGATAGTAAATAAGATGATCCCTCATAATAATTTCAAGAAAGTGTTCCCCCTAACTGTGCACCGTTGCGACAGTTCGTTATTTCGAAGCACCACGTGATGATCAGGTGTGATAGATTCTAACGTTCACATACAACGGGTGTAAGACAGATTTACACATGCAAACACTTAGGTTGACTTGACGAGCCTAGCATGTACATACATGGCCTCGGAACACAGAAGACCGAAAGGTCGAGCATGAGTCGTATAGAAGATACGATCAACATGAAGATGTTCACCGATGTTGACTAGTCCGTCTCACGTGATGATCGGACACGGCCTAGTTAACTCGGATCATGTTATACATAGATTATAGGAGGGATGTCTATCTAAGTGGGAGTTCATTGAATAATTTGATTAGATGAACTTAATTATCATGAACTTAGTCTAAATATTTTACAATATGTCTTGTAGATCAAATGGCCAACGTAGTCCTCAACTTCAACGCGTTTCTAGAGAAAACCAAGTTGAAAGACGATGGCAGCAACTACACAGACTGGGTCCGGAACCTGAGGATCATCCTCATAGCTGCCAAGAAAGATTATGTCCTACAAGCACCGCTAGGTGACGCACCTGTTCTCCCTGCAGAACAAGACGTTATGAACGCTTGGCAGGCACGTACCGATGACTACTCCCTCGTTCAGTGCGGCATGCTTTGCAGCTTAGAGCCGGGGCTCCAAAAGCGTTTTGAGAGACACGGAGCATATGAGATGTTCGAAGAGCTGAAAATGGTTTTCCAAGCTCATGCCCGGGTCAAGAGATATCAAGTCTCCGACAAGTTCTTCAGCTGTAAGATGGAGGAAAACAGTCCTGTCAGTGAGCACATACTCACTATGTCTGGGTTACATAACCGCTAGGTGACGCAC
>NC_041386.1:166092653-166098374 GCF_002162155.2 Triticum dicoccoides
TAGTCCTCAACTTCAACGCGTTCCTAGAGAAAACCAAGCTGAAAGACGATGGCAGCAACTACACGGACTGGGTCCGAAACCTGAGGATCATCCTCATAGCTGCCAAGAAAGATTATGTCCTACAAGCACCGCTAGGTGACGCACCTGTTCTCCCTGCAGAACAAGACGTTATGAACGCTTGGCAGGCACGTACCGATGACTACTCCCTCGTTCAGTGCGGCATGCTTTACAGCTTAGAGCCGGGGCTCCAAAAGCGTTTTGAGAGACACGGAGCATATGAGATGTTCGAAGAGCTGAAAATGGTTTTCCAAGCTCATGCCCGGGTCAAGAGATATCAAGTCTCCGACAAGTTCTTCAGCTGTAAGATGGAGGAAAACAGTTCTGTCAGTGAGCACATACTCACTATGTCTGGGTTACATAACCACTTGACTCAGCTGAGAGTTAATCTCCCGGATGACGCGGTCATTGACAGAATCCTTCAGTCGCTTCCACCGAGCTACAAGAGCTTTGTGATGAACTTCAATATGCAGGGGATGGAAAAGACCATTCCTGAAGTATTTGCAATGCTGAAATCAGCAGAGGTAGAAGTCAAAAAGGAACATCAAGTGTTGATGGTGAATAAAACCACTAAGTTCAAGAAAGGCAAGGGTAAGAAAACCTTCAAGAAGGACGGCAAGGGAGTTGCCGCGCCCGGCAAGCAAGCTGCCGGGAAGAAGCCAAAGAATGGACCCAAGCCCGAGACTGAGTGCTTTTATTGCAAGGAGAGTGGTCACTGGAAGCGGAACTGTCCCAAATACTTAGCGGACAAGAAGGCCGGCAAAACGAAAGGTATATGTGATATACATGTAATTGATGTGTACCTTACTAGTACTCGTAGTAGCTCCTGGTTATTTGATACCGGTGCAGTTGCTCACATTTGTAACTCAAAGCAGGAGCTGCGGAATAAGCGGAGACTGGCGAAGGACAAGGTGACGATGCGCGTCGGGAATGGTTCCAAGGTCGATGTGATCACCGTCGGCACGCTGCCTCTTCATTTACCTACGGGATTAGTTTTAAACCTCAATAATTGTTATTTAGTACCAGCTTTGAGCATGAACATTGTATCAGGATCTCGTTTAATACGAGATGGCTACTCATTTGAATCCGAGAATAATGGTTGTTCTATTTATATGAGAGATATGTTTTATGGTCATGCTCCGATGGTGAATGGTTTATTCTTAATGAATCTCGAGCGTAATGCTACACATATTCATAGTGTGAGTATCAAGAGATGTAAGATTGATAATTATAGTCCCACATACTTGTGGCACTGCCGCCTTGGTCACATAGGTGTCAAACGCATGAAGAAGCTCCATGCTGATGGATTTTTAGAGTCTCTTGATTACGAATCATTTGACACGTGCGAACCATGCCTCATGGGTAAAATGACCAAGACTCCGTTCTCAGGAACAATGGAGCGAGCAACCAACTTATTGGAAATCATACATACTGATGTGTGCGGTCCAATGAGTGTTGAGGCTCGCGGTGGCTATCGTTATGTTCTCACCCTCACTGATGACTTGAGTAGATATGGGTATGTCTACTTACTGAAACACAAGTCTGAGACCTTTGAAAAGTTCAAAGAATTTCAGAGTGAGGTTGAGAATCAACGTGACAGGAAAATCAAGTTCCTGCGATCAGATCGTGGAGGAGAATACTTGAGTCTCGAGTTTGGCACACACTTAAGAAAATGTGAAATAGTTTCACAACTCACGCCGCCTGGAACACCTCAGCGTAATGGTGTGTCCGAACGTCGTAATCACACTCTATTAGATATGGTGCGATCTATGATGTCTCTTACCGACTTACCTCTATCTTTTTGGGGCTATGCTTTAGAGACTACCGCATTCACTTTAAATAGGGCTCCGTCGAAATCCGTTGAGACGACACCGTATGAATTATGGTTTGGGAAGAAACCTAAGCTGTCGTTTCTAAAAGTTTGGGGATGCGATGCTTATGTCAAGAAACTTCAACCTGAAAAGCTCGAACCCAAGTCGGAAAAATGCGTCTTCATAGGATACCCTAAAGAAACTATTGGGTATACCTTCTACCTCAGATCCGAAGGAAGATCTTTGTTGCCAAGAATGGATCCTTTCTAGAGAAAGAGTTTCTCTCGAAAGAAGTAAGTGGGAGGAAAGTAGAACTTGATGAAGTATTACCTTTTGAACCGGAAAATGACGCAACTTAAGAAAATGTTCCTGAGGTGCCTGCACCGACCAGAGAGAAAGTTAATGATGATGATCAAGATACTTATGATCAAGCTCCTACTGAAATTCGAAGGCGCAACCCTGTCTTGGAAATCATGTTGTTAGACAACGGTGAACCTTCGAACTATGAAGAAGCGATGGCGGGCCCGGATTCCGACAAATGGCTAGAAGCCATGAAATCCGAGATAGGATTCATGTATGAAAACGAAGTATGGACTTTGACTGACTTGCCCGTTGAGCGGCGAGCCATAGAAAATAAATGGATCTTTAAGAAGAAGACAAACGCGGATGGTAATGTGACCATCTATAAAGCTCGGCTTGTCGCTAAGGGTTATCGACAAGTTCAAGGGGTTGACTACGATGAGACTTTCTCACCGGTAGCGAAGCTAAAGTCCGTCCGAATCATGTTAGCAATTGCCGCATTCTATGATTATGAGATATGGCAAATGGACGTCAAAACGACATTCCTTAATGGTTTCCTTAAGGAAGAATTGTATATGATGCAGCCGGAAGGTTTTGTCGATCCTAAGAATGCTGACAAGGTATGCAAGCTCCAACGCTCGATTTATGGGCTGGTGCAAGCATCTCGGAGTTGGAACATTCGCTTTGATGAGATGATCAAAGCGTTTGGGTTTACGCAGACTTATGGAGAAGCCTGCGTTTACAAGAAAGTGAGTGGGAGCTCTGTAGCATTTCTCATATTATATGTAGATGACATACTTTTGATGGGAAATGATATAGAACTCTTGGACAACATTAAGGCCTGCTTGAATAAGAGTTTTTCAATGAAGGACCTTGGAGAAGCTGCATATATATTAGGCATCAAGATCTATAGAGATAGATCAAGACGCCTCATAGGTCTTTCACAAAGCACATACCTTGATAAGATATTGAAGAAATTCAATATGGATCAGTCTAAGAAGGGGTTCTTGCCTGTGTTACAAGGTGTGAAATTGAGCTCAGCTCAATGTCCGACCACGGCAGAAGATATAGAAGAGATGAGTGTCATCCCCTATGCCTCAGCCATAGGTTCTATTATGTATGCCATGCTGTGTACCAGACCTGATGTAAACCTTGCCGTAAGTTTGGTAGGTAGGTACCAAAGTAATCCCGGCAAGGAACACTGGACAGCGGTCAAGAATATCCTGAAGTACCTGAAAAGGACTAAGGAAATGTTTCTCGTCTATGAGGTGACGAAGAGCTCGTCGTAAAGGGTTACATCGACGCTAGCTTCGACACAAATCTGGATGACTCAAAGTCACAAACTGGATACGTGTATATTTTGAATGATGGGGCAGTAAGCTGGTGCAGTTGCAAGCAAAGCGTCGTGGCGGGATCTACATGTGAAGCGGAGTACATGGCAGCCTCTGAGGCAGCGCATGAAGCAATTTGGGTGAAGGAGTTCATCACCGACCTAGGAGTCATACCCAATGCGTCGGGGCCGATCAAGCTCTTCTGTGACAACACTGGAGCTATTGCACTTGCCAAGGAGCCCAGGTTTCACAAGAAGACAAGGCACATCAAGCGTCGCTTCAACTCCATTCGTGAAAATGTTCAAGATGGAGACATAGATATTTGTAAAGTACATACGGACCAGAATGTAGCAGATCCGTTGACTAAACCTCTCCCTAGAGCAAAACATGATCAACACCAGAATTCCATGGGTGTTCGATTCATCACAATGTAACTAGATTATTAACTCTAGTGCAAGTGGGAGACTGTTGGAAATATGCCCTAGAGGCAATAATAAAAGCATTATTATTATATTTCCTTGTTCATGATAATTGTCTTTATTCATGCTATAATTGTATTATCCGGAAATCGTAATACATGTGTGAATAATAGACACCAACATGTCCCTAGTAAGCCTCTAGTTGACTAGCTCGTTGATCAACAGATAGTCATGGTTTCCTGACTATGGACATTGGATGTCATTGATAACGAGATCACATCATTAGAAGAATAATGTGATGAACAAGACCCAATCCTAAACATAGCACAAGATCGTATAGTTCGTTTGCTAGAGTTTTCCAATGTCAAGTATCTTTTCCTTAGACCATGAGATCGTGTAACTCCCGGATACCGTAGGAGTGCTTTGGGTGTACCAAACGTCACAACGTAACTGGGTGACTATAAAGGTATACTACGGGTATCTCCGAAAGTGTCTGTTGGGTTGACACGGATCAAGACTGGAATTTGTCACTCCGTATGACGGAGAGGTATCACTGGGCCCACTCGGTAATGCATCATCATAATGAGCTCAAAGTGACCAAGTGTCTGGTCACGGGATCATGCATTACGATACGAGTAAAGTGACTTGTCGGTAACGGATTGAACGAGGTATTGGGATACCGACGATCAGATCTCGGGCAAGTAACATACCGATTGACAAAGGGAATTGTATACGGGGTTGCTTGAATCCTCGACATCGTGGTTCATCCGATGAGATCATCGAGGAGCATGTGGGAGCCAACATGGGTATCCAGATCCCGCTGTTGGTTATTGACCGGAGAGCGATCTCGGTCATGTCTACATGTCTCCCGAACCCGTAGGGTCTACACACTTAAGGTTCGGTGACGCTAGGGTTGTAGGGATATGTATATGCAGTAACCCGAATGTTGTTCGGAGTCCCGGATGAGATCCCGGATGTCACGAGGAGTTCCGGAATGGTCCGGAGGTAAAGAATTATATATAGAAAGTGCTATTTCGGCCATCGGGACAAGTTTCGGGGTTACCGGTATTGTACCGGGACCACCGGAAGGGTCCCGGGGGTCCACCGGGTGGGGCCACCTATCCCGGAGGGCGCCATGGGCTGAAGTGGGAAGGGATCCAGCCCAAAGTGGGCTGGGGCGCCACTTTCCCCTAGGGCCCATGCGCCTAGGGTGGGGGAAACCCTAAAGGAAGAGTCCTAGAAGGGGAAGGCACCTCCTAGGTGCCTTGGGGAGGAGGGATTCCTCCTTGACCGCCCCCCCCCTAGGAGATTGGATCTCCTAGGGCCGGCGCCCCTCCCTAGGCCCCCTATATATAGTGGGGGAAGGGAGGACCTCTCACCCTGGCCTTTGGTGCCTCCCTCTCCTTCTCCAACACCTCCTCCTCCTCCATAGTGCTTGGCGAAGCCCTGCCGGAGTACTGCAGCTCCATCACCACCACGCCGTCGTGCTGCTGTTGGAGCCATCTTCCTCAATCTCTCCTTCCCCCTTGCTGGATCAAGAAGGAGGAGACGTTACGCTGACCGTACGTGTGTTGAACGCGGAGGTGCCGTCCGTTCGGCGCTAGGATCTCCGGTGATTTGGATCACGTCGAGTACGCCTTCCTCATCCCCGTTCTTTGAACGTTTCCGCGCGTGATCTACAAAGGTATGTAGATGCAATCCGATCACTCGTTGCTAGATGAACTCCTAGATGGATCTTGGTAAAACCGTAGGAAAATTTTTGTTTTCTGCAACGTTCTCCAACACTGGTCTCATATAATTTTT
>NC_041386.1:166098917-166139141 GCF_002162155.2 Triticum dicoccoides
GGATGTTATTCTACGCCACTCAAGATATGAGCCAACTTAATCTCGGTAATAGCTTTTTAGTGGAAAATCTCAGTAATGGCTTAATAGTGCCACGGATAGCAAACATGCATGTCATCCTTTTTGGTATCTGAATATGCACGTGGACCTTGCACCAATAACTTATGAACAAACAACATTAGCAGATGTATGGTTACCTGAAGTTCAAAGTGCTTGAACTTGTGGATTGCGCGACATAATTCATCCTGAGCTCTACGGATCTCATTTTCCATGGCATCTTGGGTCCGGACAAAAGATGCTACATCTGCCTGCAATTGTTCAATGTCCAGTTCCCTTGACAATAGCTTCTCCTTCAATACTCTGTTGAGTAAAGCTTCTTCTTTCAGCTTAATTTCGAAGTCATCCTACATCGCCGAAAACAAAATAAGAAAGCTTGGTTAGATTTCTGCTTCTGCTACTAGCTTCAGCTGGCCATGCCAACATAAATATAATTCGGTATTTTAATGTTATAGAGTACTTCTTTCAGTAACTTGGCTTCATAATATATTTGTAATTTTGTATTATATAAATTAACATATTTTTCTTGAGCACATTTCATGGTAACACAAATTTTACTATATAAGTTCTAAAAGAATGTTGCTAGCTTCATGTTATTCTCGAATGCAAAATGATAAACCACTGAACAACATACACTTTACTCAAGTACAGCAATATACAGAGCAGATTTCATACCCTATATAATGTATCATGTCTCACAGGAACACCCACTGTGCTGTCTTCTTCGTTGTGCTTTTCAACCAACACGGACTTAACTTTTCTCAGGCTAAGGGCTAAATTATCCATTCCTTGTCTTATGTTCTGGTACTTCAAAGTGTATTCAATGGCTGCTAGTGCATCAATACTGCCAATATTCTCACTCTTGGATTTCATGACGTCCAACAACTTGCCACAAAGACAACTACTATCTTCAAGTAATGATAAGCCTTGCATCTGCAAGTTGTCCACTCTAGCATGAAGTTCGAGGTCAAGACGAAGCGTGGATAAACTTAATCCATTCCCACTACTTTCTAGACGATTTAAAATCCCTATGTTCTCTTGCTGAAGAGACTCTACTTCAAGGTTACAGGACTGAATTTCTTTTCTCAGCTTTTGCTCAACTCCAGCAAGTCTCAAAAGTTCCATTTGCGTCCTTGTGATGCTTTCGCTACTTCCGGCAGATCTCTTTTCTAATTCAGCACTAAATCCTTGTCTCAGCCCATTTATTGTTTTCTCCTGCTCATTAGATTCCCTTTGTAATCTTGCAATCACCTTGTGTAGTGCCCTACTGTTATCTTCCTTGGATTTTAAGCATTCTTGGATTTGGTCCCTTTCTTCTGCAGCTTTTGTAAAGCTATCATGCAACTCTACTGAGGATCTGTAAAGACTGGTGTGCTCACCTTTAACTTTCTCCAGCTCATTATTCAGTTGTTTGTTTTGCAGTTCCAAACTTGTAATCCTGTTAGAAACTTCAACTCGATTTGATTCAAGCAAATTAACTTCTCTCTGAAATGACACATTCTGCTCTGCTAGCTCCATTACTCTATCCCGTAGTCTCTGTTCTTCGGCTTGAAATCTTGCTAGCCTGGCTGACCAATCATTTGACCTTCTATCAAGCTCCCGTTCCAAGGTAGTTTGCACATCAGTCTTCTCATTCTCCAGCCTTCTAGTTCTAGAGTCTAATTCTACCCTAGACCGGTTATATTGTTCTTTGGCTGCAAACCTTTCTGTAAGACGCGCCTTAATCTGTGAAGATAGTTCGAGCGCCAGTTGCTTTCTATCTTCAATCAAGCTGAGAACCAGCTGCATAATGTCAGTTGAGTTCAATCTCTTATCCCTGAGCATGTTAAGCTCGCTCATTTCTTCAGAAGGAACCATAAAGCATGCATCCAATTCTTTAGTTCTTCTAAGCAACTTATCATCAGTGTCTTGTTCCAAGTTCTTGTCATGAAAACCACAAGACCCATCATGATGATAAGTATCGGCAGCAGAGCATCTTGAGGTTGCCCCGAAAAGAGGATTCACTGAAAATCCATAGAAGCATTGAGGTTGTAGATCTCGTGAGTCCTCGTAGATATCTTCCAGTGTAGTCACGCTATGTGATTTGCACTCCTCTGAGTGAGAAAAATTATCAGAAGATCCTTCAAATAGACTAGTGTCATTTCCATCTGAATCACACATAGATCCCACCTTCAAGGTGCCCATTGCCTCTTCCTGAGCAAGTTGATGGTGGTAGGTTAGGGGTAAAGTTCCATCCTCCAAATCTTGCAAAGTCTTGTCTATGTTTGAGTAGTTCTCATATATTTCTTTGCAAGATTTTGGTGAAGATGGAGCTGTAGAATGAGGTCGAGGTGGTCTTCCACATCCCGAATGAGGAGCTGCAGTTCTGACGGGGAATTTCTGCTTATGTTTCTCATTTAATATGTTTGCTTCTTGCTCCCCATCAATGTACAGATCTACCACTCCATTTTTGTCCAGTAAATTGGTCAACCTGGCAGGTCTGCATTTCAATGCAACAGGAGAGCTAAGAGGAGAGTGTCCTGTTGATGAGCATGAGTAGCATCTTGAACGTGGTGAATCAGTTTCCTGTACGCCATGTGCTTTTGGAACCTTTATCATGCATTCCTCTACATTAGGATGTCTTTCTGGTGACCATGTGTAGCACCTGCAGACAGTAACCTCTATCATTAACATTTTCTACAAAACATGCTCCAAAGAATAACATTCAGGTTTTATTCAAGTATAACGCGCACAATTATGTCATGGCTATAAGTAACAGAGATCGTCTACAACAATGTTATGGTATGTCCAACGGGAATTTAATTCAAAGAATGAGCTGGTGGCTGCAGATTATGACAATGCTAACTGTGGTATTTCTGTAGAGAAAATTCTCAAGACGTTTCTTGAAAAAAAAATCTCAAGAGGGGCATGTTAGTGGTTCACATGAGCAATCGTTTGGTGTGTTAAAGATGAACTTCCAATTGAACCTAAACTTTGCTACAGTACAACTTATGACACACAGCCGCTAGCATCTACTCCTATACTATCAGATTTCAATTTGCTTTTGATTACATTGAATTGGAAGTACAACATTATACCACTTATAATTATATTGCTAGCATTTGATCGATGGCGTTTCCAAATTGTTTGCGAATAGGGAGTGGCAATTGATGTTGGTGCAGTTCGACCCACTTACTCAATATCAGAAACATGACGAGGCACGTCAGAATTATTAAACCATGGGATATCGCCTGAAAATCTCATTGCCCTTTCATCCAAGGAACGATCAATTGCCGAGGATGTGAACGACAGGCATCTCCTGAGCTGCGGATTGGGCGATTCCTCGCTCCTCAAATTTCCATGCCTCCTTCTTGACCTGAGTGCCCTAGTATCAGGGGAATGGGACGCACCATTAGTCCCACCCTCATCCAATTTGCTTTCACTCCTTTTATCATGCGCTGGAGCTGGTTTGTCGGCATTGCTTGTGAACGAGCGGAATGGAAAGAACCTTCTCATCTCCTGAAATGTCCAGTAATCTGCTGCATGGGGCAATGTTACGGCCCAAAAAGATAATAGATTGTACCGAAACATAGCAATGATGATGATAATAGTAAAAGCTTGGATCATAGCTGTTCGAAATGATTTGCAAGCTGAGTGGTGCATTAGACAAGTCAACATGACTGCCAATTAAACTGTATTAAAAACTGGATGGGCACAAATCTAGGAGAAAGCAAACGAATCACAATTTTTTTTTAAAAAAAATGGAAACGTCCCCCCACTGGTAAATTTTGGTTTAGAAAATCCTTCAAACAGGTTCCAGGCAGAGATTTTGATGGGCAAGGAAACACAAAAATGTATACACAAGAACCGGGAGAGAATAACAGAACCGAAAGTAGCCTTGACAAATTTGAGACTGACTAAACTTAGCGGCAAACTGAACATAAAACCTGGTCTCGAAATTTTGTTCAAGGAAAGCTAGAAGCCAAAACTGTAAGTGACGGTCTTCTTGGACTGTATGGTTTGGTTCATATTAGCTCATCAAAATCGGGCGGCAAAGCCTTCCGTCCAAAAAATTTGGTAGTTCGCCAATCGCCGGACACTGCATTTTTCTGTGTGCTAGGATCAAAACAAGGACATGAGATCATGGAGTATTATACTAACGTCCAGTCAAGTCACTCGCTCTGCATCCGTACAAGTAATCATGCCACCAGATCCGCAGCAGTTCAACACCAAACAGTATAAATTGAACAAATCAATTCAATAAGCAATAACCACTGAACAGCAAACAGACATTGAGAACAGCCAATGACAACGGAAAGTTACAGTGCACGGCTGCGTTTGTGGTGGAAATTCGGTAATCATATTGAAATAAGTACTAAGCATGGTGGACTCGACACCTACCTGAGAGAGAGGTTGAGGATTTTTCCTATTTCGGGAGGCCGGCCGCCGTAGCGGAGCGCAGCTGCGGAGGCGGTCGGGTACGGGAGGATCGGACCGGGCAACCGGAGTAAAAACAGGTCGCAGAGGTGCCGCCGGGGAGGTACGGGGCCGGTGGATGCGGAGCGCGGCCACGTTGTCGCCGTCCACCGGAGAAGAGCAGCAGAGCACACGAGACGAGTGCGCTAGCCTAGCAACCGTCGGGATGGTGGGATTGGACTGGCAATGAATCGTAGTAATTGCAAAATTGCATTAGTCCGGTTTCGAAGTGAAGAATGGGAGACGAGAATCCTGTGGGGAGGCGGAATTTTAGGGATTTGAAACGGGGGAGCGGAGGCCGGAGGTGGAAATCGTGGGGGGTCGGCGGCGGCCAAAATCCGAAGTTGTGGCGCCGTGGTGGGGCTCGCGGAAGAAGGCCGTTGGCCGTTTGGTCTGCTGCTTTATCTGGGCCCCGGATTTAAAACGGTAAGTCGATCACCGCCGCTCATCCGGCGACACATTTTTTTTAAGAAACATGGCAGTAGTTCTGCCTTTTCATATTAGAAGAGGAAAAGGAACCAAGGTTCCAGGTGTTGTACAGAGCGGCCAAAGCCTACACTCACACTCTTAAAGAAAAATACAACTCTCGAAACCAAAAGAAAAGGAAATAAAGGCGCTAAACAGTAGCCTCCTTGAACATTGCTATTTCATCTCTAGCCATAGCAGCAACAGTCTCGGGGGAGCATCTCTTCCCTTTAAAAGTCTGTCTATTTCTCTCTTTCCAAAGATTCCAAGCGACGTATACAGCCGAGGTGATCTGCATGCGCCTAGTTGGATTGCTGCGCAGCTTCCAGACCTTCCTCCACCAGCCCTTGATCGTCATTGAGGTTGGGGTCACTTTGCAGGAAGGAAAACCAAACCTCCCGGGCAAAAGGGCAAGTCAAAGTAAGATGAGCAGCCGATTCGATGATCTGATCGCAGAACGTGCACTTCTCGTTGTGTGGCCATCCCCTCGTCGCAAGCCGATCCGCTGTCCAGATTTTGTTTTGGAGTAGTAACCAAAGGTGAAATTTGATCTTCGGCTCGGCCTTGCTCTTCCAAACAGCGTGTAGTTGCGGTTCCGCAATGCGGCCCAAGAACTAAGCCTTGTAGGCGGAGGCAGCGGAGTAGTAGCCGTCAGCAGAGAACTTCCACGGAATAGAATCTGGGATATCCGAGAGCACAATGGGTTGGAGCATCTCCCACAGCCTGACAAACTGGTCGAGAAGCTCCTCAGAGGAAATCCTCTCCAGGCCCTTCATCCAGCGGCCACGGTCCAAAGCCTCCTGCACAATCAAAGTTTTCCTCCGCGTCAAACCAAATAGGCCAGGAGCAATATTGACCGGAGCCATACCATCCAACCAACGATCATGCCAGAAATGTGCGCTCTTCCCATTTCCCAGAGAGATGTTAGTGCAAGCCGAGAATAGCAACCTATCAGTGTGGTCACAAGGGATGGGAGTGCCCAGCCAAGGCCTAGGGGTGGGGCTCCATTCAAGCCAAGCCCATCGCAGCCGTAGTGCCCTACCAAAACAGACAATATTTTTTATTCCGAGGCCACCCAGATCCTTAGGGAAGCACACCCTCTTCCAGTTTACTAAACATTTGGCTCCGCTACACTCGTCATCCCCATTCCAAAGGAAGTTGTGCATAATCTTCTCCATTCTCTTTACTTTCCATCCCTTAAGCCTGCCAGCCATGCCCTCAATGAGTGGGAGGACCTCAATTCTCCTGAGCTTGCGGAAGCTAAGCGGGAGACCAAGGTAGCGACACGGAAGAGATCCCGTCGTGCCACCAAAGTCCTGAATGATATCCTATAAGTCAAAACCCTCGCATCTAACCGGGTACTACCTGCTGATATGAACAAAACTTTTTTTTGGAAAGAAAAAGTGGCGCAGTGCCAACCTTATATTTCAAAACAGGCTGGAGCCTGGGTGACAAAGTATCAGATACAAGAAGCTTGTAGGATGCACCGAGGTGCAAGGCCACAAGCAGCCTACATTATAAAGAAGAGAAGAGAGGGATAGCAGAGAGGCGTTACATCAGGAAACAAAAACTACGCGGCAAGCAAGTTGCTCCAGAACCTTAGATCTTCTTTGTCCTGTTGTTTATTAGCTCTGTTGCATCAAAGATGAATCATATTTGCAGTATGGAATCTGATGAAAGAGTCCGTCCAGGAACCGGTGTTGAAGATACGGTCGTTCCGTACATGCCAGAGAGTGATAGCACAAGCGGCAAAGGCCACAACTTTCGCTTGAACTGCAAAAGATGAGCAGCTTGCTGGACAAAGTACAGAATATTAGGTGATCGACATGCCAAAGAGGCCAGGGATAGCCTATTCCATAATGCATGTGCTGGCCCACAATGAAGTACCAAATGATGAAACCGATTCCACAGCCGTGCATATATCACAATCCGTGTACAGGGCGATCGCTGACCAATGTTTTCTTAACCATGTTGTCCTTAGTGTTGAAACGGTCCTAGAAAGCCAATCAGAGAAAAGTCTTGTGTTTAAGAGGGATCAACACCCAACTATGAAAAACGCAGTTAACTCCATGGAAGGTCAACAGCCGGTAGAAGTAGCTCGTGCTTAACTGTTTTCCCATCACAGAGGGGAATATGAACGGAACTCGCGGTTCTGTATGTTGGGGAATGCAGTAATTTCAAAAAAAAATCCTACACACACGCAAGATCCATCTAGGTGACGCATAGCAATGAGAGGGGAGAGTGTTGTCCACGTACCCTCGTAGACCGTAAGCGGAAGCGTTATGACAACGCGGTTGATGTAGTCATACGTCTTCACGATCCGACTGATCCTAGTACCGAAGATGCGGCACCTCTATGATCTGCACACGTTCAGCTCGGTGATGTCCCACGAAATCTAGATCCAGCTGAGGTCGAGGGAGAGTTGCGTCAACACGACGGCGTGATGACGGTGATGATGAAGCTACCGGCGCAGGGCTTCGCCTAAGCACTGCAACGATATGACCGAGGTGGAAATCTATGGAGGGGGGCACCGCACACGGCTAAGATCAACTTTGATGTGTTCTAGGGTGCCCCCTCCCCACGTATATAAAGGAGGGAGGGGGAGGCCGGTCGGCCCTCTAGGCGCGCCAAGGGAGGAGGAGTCCTCCTCCTAGTAGGAGTAGGACTCCCCCCTTTTCCTAGTCCCACTAGGAAAAGAAGGAAGAGGGAGAAGGAGAAAGGAAAGGGGGCCCCCCCATCCAATTCGGATTGGGATTCGGGGGGGGGGCTCCACCTGGGTGCCTCCTCTTCTCTCCCACTAGGGCCCAATAAGGCCCATTGACTCCCCGGGGGGTTCCGGTAACCCCCCGGTACTCCGGTAAATGCTCAAACTCATCCGGAACCCTTTCGGTGTCCAAACATAGCCTTCCAATATATCGATCTTTATGTCTCGACCATTTTGAGACTCCTCGTCATGTCCATGATCACATCCGGGACTCCGAACTACCTTCGGTACATCAAAACACATAAACTCATCATACCGATCGTCATCGAACGTTAAGCGTGCGGACCCTACGGGTTCGAGAAATATGTAGACATGACCGAAACTCATCTCCGGTCAATAACCAATATCGGAACCTGGATGCTCATATTGGTTCCTACATATTCTACTAAGATCTTTATCGGTCAAACCGCATAACAACATACGGTGTTCCCTTTGTCATCGGTATGTTACTTGCCCGAGATTCGATCGTCAGTATCTCAATACCTAGTTCAATCTCGTCACCGGCAAGTCTCTTTACTCATTCCATAATGTATCGTCTCATAACTAACTCATTAGTCACATTTCTTGCAAGGCTTATAGTGATGTGCATTACCGAGAGGGCCCAGAGATACCTCTCCGATACATGGAGTGACAAATCCTAATCTTGATCTATGCTAACTCAACAAACACGATCAGAGACACCTGTAGAGCATCTTTATAGTCACCCAGTTACGTTGTGACGTTTGATAGCACACAAAGTGTTCCTTCAGTATTCGGGAGTTGCGTAATCTCAGTCATAGGAACATGTATAAGTTATGGAGAAAGCAATAGCAACAAACTAAACGGTCATCGTGCTAAGCTAACAGATGGGTCATGTCAATCACATCATTCTCTAATGATGTGATCCCGTTCATCAAATGACAACTCTTTGTCCATGGCTAGGAAACTTAACCATCTTTGATTAACGAGCTAGTCAAGTAGAGGCATACTAGTGACACTCAGTTTGTCTATGTATTCACACATGTACTAAGTTTCTGGTTAATACAATTCTAGCATGAATAATAAACATTATCATGATATAAGAAAATATAAATAACAACTTTATTATTGCCTCTAGGGCATATTTCCTTCAGTCTCCCACTTGCCCTAGAGTCAATAATCTAGATTACATTGTAATGATTCTAACACCCATGTAGTCTTGGTGCTGATCATGTTTTGCTCGTGAGAGAGGCTTAGTCAACGGGTCTGCAACATTCAGATCCGTATGTATCTTGTAAATCTCTATGTCTCCCTCCTTGACTTGATCACGGATGGAATTGAAGCGTCTCTTGATGTGCTTGATTCTCTTGTGAAATCTGGATTTCTTTGCCAAGGCAATTGCACCAGTATTGTCATAAAAGATTTTCATTGTACCCGATGCACTAGGTATGACACCTAGATTGGATATGAACTCCTTCATCTAGACTCCTTCATTTGCTGCTTCCGAAGCAGCTATGTACTCTGTTTCACACGTAGATCCCGCCACGATGTTCTGCTTAGAACTACACCAACTGACAGCTCCACCATTCAATAAAAATATGTATGCGGTTTGTGACTTAGAGTCATCCGGATCCGTGTCAAAGCTTGCATCGACGTAACCATTTACAACGAGCTCTTTGTCACCTCCATAAACGAGAAACATATCCTTAGTCCTTTTCGGGTATTTCAGGATGTTCTTGACCGCTGTCCAGTGATCCACTCCTGGATTACTTTGGTACCTCCCTGCTAAACTAATAGCAAGGCACACATCGGGTCTGGTACACAACATTGCATACATGATAGAACCTATGGCTGAAGCATAGGGAATGATTTTCATTTTCTCTGTATCTTCTGCAGTGGTCGGGCACTGAGTCTGACTCAACTTCACACCTTGTAACATAGGAAAGAACCCTTTCTTTGGTTGATCCATTTTGAACTTCTTCAAAACTTTATCAAGGTATGTGCTTTGTGAAAGTCCAATTAAGCGTCTTGATCTATCTCTATAGATCTTGATGCCCAATATATAAGCAGCTTCACCGAGGTCTTTCATTGAAAAATTCTTATTCGAGTATCCTTTTATGCTATTTAGAAATTCAGTATCATTTCTGATCAACAATATGTCATCTACATATAATATCAGAAATGCTACAGAGCTCCCACTCACTTTCTTGTAAATACAGGCTTCTCCAAAAGTCTGTATAAAACCATATGCTTTGATCACACTATCAGAGCGTATATTCCAACTCCGAGAGGCTTGCACCAGTCCATAAATGGATCGCTGGAGCTTACACACTCTGTTAGCACTTTTTGGATCGATAAAACCTTCTGGTTGCATCATATACAACTCTTCTTTAAGATGTCCATTAAGGAATGCAGTTTTGACATTCATTTGCCAAATTTCATAATCATAAAATGCGGCAATTGCTAACATGATTCGGTCGGACTTAAGCATCGCTACGGGTGAGAAGGTCTCATCGTAGTCAACTTCTTGAACTTGTCGAAAACCTTTTGCAACAAGTCGAGCTTTGTAGACAGTAACATTACCGTCAGCGTCAATCTTCTTATTGAAGATCCATTTATTCTCTATGGCTTGCCGATCATCGGGCAAGTCAACCAAAGTCCACACTTTGTTCTCATACATGGATCCCATCTCAGATTTCATGGCCTCAACCCATTTTGTGGAATCTGGGATCATCATCGCGTCCTCATAGTTCATAGGTTTGTCATGGTCAAGTAACATGACCTCCAGAACAGGATTACAGTACCACTCTGGTGTGGATCTTACTCTGGTTGACCTACGAGGTTCGGTAGTAACTTGATCAGAGGTTTCATGATCATCATCATTAGCTTCCTCACTTACTGGTGTAGGAATCACTAGAACTGATTTTTGTGATGAACGACTTTCCAATAAGGGAGCATGTACAGTTACCTCATCAAGTTCTACTTTCCTCCGACTCACTTCTTTCGAGAGAAACTCCTTCTCTAGAAAGGATTCATTCTTAGCAACGAATATCTTGCCTTTGGATCTGTGATAGAAGGTGTACCCAACAGTTTCCTTTGAGTATCCTATGAAGACACATTTCTTCGATTTGGGTTCGAGCTTATCAGGTTGAAGCTTTTTCACATAAGCATCGCAGCCCGAAACTTTAAGAAATGACAACTTGGGTTTCTTGCCAAACCACAGTTCATAAGGTGTCGTCTCAACGGATTTTGGTGGTGTCCTATTTAACGTGAATGCAGCCGTCTCTAAAGCATAACCTCAAAACAATAGCGGTAAATCAGTAAGAGACATCATAGATCACACCATATCTAATAAAGTGCGGTTACGACGTTCGAACACACCATTATGCTGTGGTGTTCCAGGTGGTGTGAGTTGCGACACTATTCCACATTGTTTCAAATGAAGACCAAACTCAAAACTCAAATATTCACCTCCACGATCAAATCGTAAAAACTTAAGTTTCTTGTTACGATGATTTTCCACTTCACTCTGAAATTCTTTGAACTTTTCAAATGTTTCAGACTTATGTTTCATCAAGTAGATATACCCATATCTGCTTAAATCATCTGTGAAGGTAAGAAAATAACGATACCCGCCGCGAGCATCAACACTCATCGGACCGCATACATCAGTATGTATTATTTCCAATAAGTCTGTTGCTCGCTCCATTGTTCCAGAGAACGGAGTCTTAGTCATCTTGCCCATGAGGCATTGTTCGCAAGCATCAAGCGATTCATAATCAAGTGATTCCAAAAGTCCATGAGCATGGAGTTTCTTCACGCGCTTTACACCAATATGACCAAAATGGCAGTGCCACAAATAAGTTGCACTATCATTATTAAACTTATATCTTTTAGCTTCAATACTATGAACATGTGTATCACTACTATCACGATTTAGTAAAAATAGACCACTCATCAAGGGTGCATGACCATAAAAGATATTACTCATATAAATAGAACAACCATTATTCTCTGATTTAAATGAATAACCGTCACACATCAAACAAGATCCGGATATAATGTTCATGCTCAATGCTGGCACCAAATAACAACTATTTAGGTCTAAAACTAATCCCGAAGGTAGATGTAGAGATAGCGTGCCGACGGCGATCACATCGACTTTGGAACCATTTCCCACGCGCATCGTCACCTCGTCCTTAGCCAATCTTCACTTAATCCGTAGCCCATGTTTCGAGTTGCAAATATTAGCAACAGAACCAGTATCAAATACCCAGGCGCTACTGCGATCATTAGTAAGGTACACATCAATAACATGTATATCAAATATACCTTTCACTCTGCCATCCTTCTTCTCCGCCAAATACTTGGGGCAGTTCCGCTTCCAGTGACCAGTCCCTTTGCAGTAGAAGCACTTAGTTTCAGGCTTAGGTCCAGACTTGGGCTTCTTCACTTGAGCGGCAACTTGCTTGCCGTTCTTCTTGAAGTTCCTTTTCTTCCCTTTACCCTTTTTCTTGGAACTGGTGGTCTTGTTGACCATCAACACTTGATGCTCCTTCTTGATTTCTACCTCCGCAGCCTTTAGCATTGTGAAGAGCCCGGGAATTGTCTTATCCATCCCTTGCATATTATAGTTCATCACGAAGCTCTTGTAGCTTGGTGGCAGTGATTGAAGAACTCTGTCAATGACACTATCATCAGGAAGATTAACTTCCAGCTGAGCCAAGTGGTTGTGGTACCCAGACATTCTGAGTATATGTTCACTGACAGAACTATTCTCCTCCATTTTGCAGCTATAGAACTTATTGGAGACTTCATATCTCTCAATTCGGGCATTTTCTTGAAATATTAACTTCAACCCCTGGAACATCTCATATGCTCCATGATGTTAAAAATGTCATTGAAGTCCCGGTTCTAAGCCGTAAAGCATGGCACACTGAACTATCGAGTAGTCATCGGCTTTGCTCGGCCAGACGTTCATAACATTTGATGTTGCTCCTGCAGCGGGTTTGTCACCCAGCGGTGCTTCCAGGATGTAATTCTTCTGTGCAGCAATAAGGATAATCCTCAAGTTACGGACCCGGTCCGTGTAGTTGCTACCATCATCTTTCAACTTAGCTTTCTCTAGGAACGCATTAAAATTCAACGGAACAACAACACATGCCATCTATCTACAACAACATAGACATGCAAAATACTATCAGGTACTAAGTTCATGATAAATTAAAGTTCAATTAATCATATTACTTAAGAAGTCCCACTTAGATAGACATCCCTCTAATCATCTAAGTGATCACGTGATCCATATCAACTAAACCATGTCTGATCATCACGTGAGATGGAGTAGTTTTCAATGGTGAACATCACTATGTTGATCATATCTACTATATGATTCACGCTCAACCTTTCGGTCTTAGTGTTCCGAGGCCATATCTGCATATGCTAGGCTCGTCAAGTTTAACTCGAGTATTCTGCGTGTGCAAAACTGGCTTGCACCCATTGTATGTGAACGTAGAGCTTATCACACCCGATCATCACGTGGTGTCTCGGCACGACGGACTGTAGCAACGGTGCATACTCAGGGAGAACACTTATACCTTGAATTTTAGTGAGAGTCATCTTATAATTCTACCGCCGAACTAAGCAAAATAAGATGCATAAAGGATAAACATCACATGCAATCAATATAAGTGATATGATATGGCCATCATCATCTTGTGCGTTTGATCTCCATCTCCAAAGCACCGACATGATCACCATCGTCACCGGCTTGACACCTTGATCTCCATCGAAGCGTCGTTGTCGTCTCGCCAACTATTGCTTCTACGATTATCGTCACTGCTTAGTGATAAAGTAAAGCAATTACATGGCGATTGCATTTCATACAATAAAGCGACAACCATATGGCTCCTGCCAGTTGCCGATAACTTTGTTACAAAACATGATCATCTCATACAATAAAATTTAGCATCATGTCTTGACCATATCACATCACAACATGCCCTGCAAAAACAAGTTAGACGTCCTCTACTTTGTTGTTGCAAGTTTTACGTGGCTGCTATGGGCTTCTAGCAAGAACCGTTATACCTACGCATCAAAAACCACAATGTGGTATAGTGATTGCTTTTTGATCTTCAGAAAGAACCCTGTTCATTGAATCCGATTCAACTAAAGTTAGAGAAACTGACACCCACTAGCCACCTGTGTGTGAAGCACATTGGTAAAACCAGTCTCGCGTAAGCGTACGCGTAATGTCGGTCTAAGCCGCTTCATCCAACAATACCGTTGAGTCAAGAATCAACTAGTGACGGCAAGCAATACGTATATACCCACGCCCACAACTCCTTTGTGTTCTACTCGTGCATATAACATCTACGCATAATCCTGGCTCGGATGCCACTGTTGGGGAACGCAGTAATTTCAAAAAAAAATCCTACACACACGCAAGATCCATCTAGGTCATGCATATCAAAGAGAGGGGAGAGTGTTGTCCACGTACCCTCATAGACCGTAAGCGGAAGCGTTATGACAATGCGGTTGATGTAGTCGTACGTCTTCATGATCCGACCGATCCTAGTATCGAAGATACGGCACCTCCACGATCTGCACACGTTCAGCTCGGTGACGTCCCACGAACTCTAGATCCAGCTGAGGTCAAGGGAGAGTTGCGTCAACACGACAGCGTGGTGACGGTGATGATGAAGCTACCGGCGCATGGCTTCGCCTAAGCACTGCAACGATATGACCGAGGTGGAAATCTATGGAGGGGGGCACCGCACACGGCTAAGATCAACTTTGATGTGTTCTAGGGTGCCCCCCTCCCCACGTATATAAAGGAGGGAGGGGAGGCCGGCCGGCCCTCTAGGCGCGCCAAGGGAGGAGGAGTCCTCCTCCTAGTAGGAGTAGGACTCCCCCCTTTTCCTAGTCCCACTAGGAAAAGAAGAGGGAGAAGGAGAAAGGAAAGGGGGGTCGGCCCTCCCCCACCCAATTCGGATTGGGCTTGGGGGGGGGGGAGGGGCACCCTCCACCTGGCTGCCTCCTCTTCTCTCCCACTAGGGCCCAATAAGGCACATTGACTCCCCAGGGGGTTCCGGTAACCCCCCGGTACTCCGGTAAATGCCCGAACTCATCCAGAACCCTTCCGATGTCCAAACATAGCCTTCCAATATATCGACCTTTATGTCTCGACCATTTTGAGACTCCTCATCATGTCCGTGATCACATCCGGGACTCCGAACTACCTTCGGTACATTAGAACACATAAACTCATCATACCGATCGTCATCGAACGTTAATCGTGCGGACCCTACCGGTTCGAGAACTATGTAGACATGACCAAGACTCATCTCCGGTCAATAACCAATAGCAGAACCTGGATGCTCATATTGGTTCCTACATATTCTACGAGGATCTTTATCGGTCAAACCGCATAACAACATACGTTGTTCCCTTTGTCATCCGTATGTTACTTGCCCGAGATTCGATCGTCGGTATCTCAATACCTAGTTCAATCTCGTTACCGGAAAGTCTTGTTACTTGTTCCGTAATGCATCATCCCGTAACTAACTCATTAGTCACATTGCATGCAAGGCTTATAGTGATGTGCATTACCGAGAGGGCCCAGAGATACCTCTCCAATACACAGAATGAAAAATCCTAGTCTTGATCTATGCCAACTCAACAAACACCATCGAAGACACCTGTAGAGCATCTTTATAGTCACCCAGTTACATTGTGACATTTGATAGCACACAAAGTGTTCCTCCGGTATTCGGGAGTTTCATAATCTCATAGTCATAGGAACATGTATAAGTTATGGAGAAAGCAATAGCAACAAACTAAATGATCATCGTGCTAAGCTAACAGATGGGTCATGTCAATCACATCATTCTCTAATGATGTGATCCCGTTTATCAAATGACAACTCTTTGTCCATGGCTAGGAAACTTAACCATCTTTGATTAACGAGCTAGTCAAGTAGAGGCATACTAGTGACACTCAGTTTGTCTATGTATTCACACATGTACTAAGTTTCTGGTTAATACTGAAAGTGCTAGTTATCGACTGGAGGGGGGTGAATAGGCGATTTTTATGGAAGTCTTCAAAACATGGAAGTTTCAAAGACAAACGATAGAAATGAACCTATAAACATGCAGCGGAAGGTAGACTACACTAGGAAAGCCATAGTCAAGTATTCAATGAAGTGAAAGCACGAAGACTAATAGCAGCTAGGCAGTACAGATCAGGATGGAAGATAGTATGAAGCCAATCAGAAAAATAGTCACACAGTGAAGACAAATAGATAACGCAAATAGGCAATGACTTCACAAGGACCAACTGTAAATAAATAGATGGGAAGGATAGAACCAGTTGCTTAGTGAAGAAGACAATGATTTGTTGGACTAGTTCCAGTTGCTGTGACAACTGTACGTCTGGTTAGGGAGGCTGAGATTTAAATCAGAAGACCGTGTCTTCACCTTATTCCCCTTGAGCTAAGGACACACAGTCCTCGCCCAATCACTCAGGTAAGTCTTCAAGGTAGACTTCCAAACCTTCACAGACTTCGTTCACCGGCGATCCACAATGACTCTTGGACGCTCAGAACGCGACGCCTAACCGACTGGAGGATTCACAGTCCTCAAGTGTAACAAGTCTTCATATCACACACACAGGAAGACTTCAGTGTTGCCTAACACTCTTTGGCTCAGGGTGTTTAAGGCTTTGTCCTCACAAGGATTTCTCTCTCAAAAGCTTCGGAGGTGGGTTGCTCTCAAACGACAAAAGCCGTGCACTAACTCTGAGCAGCCACCAATTTATGGTGTAGGGGGTGGGCTATTTATAGCCACTAGGCAAACCAACCTGATTTGTCCGAAATGACCCTGGGTCACTAAGGAACTGACATGTGTTCCAATGGTCAGATATCAAACACACACAACAACTTTACTTGGGCTACAAGTAAAGATGACTCATCCAGCTCTGAATAAGATTTGCTCTCATTGTCTTCGCTCGAAGACAAAGGATTTTGGTTAAGCATCACTTCAGTCACTCTGACTTTGTTCACTGGGACCCCACTTAACAGTACGGTGGTTCCTATGACTCAACAAATAAGAAAAGGAAACAACAAAACAACTAAGTCTTCGCGCTCCATAGTCTTCACGCGATGTCTTCTCTTGTCATAGTCTTCAATGTGAATATCTTCACATACCACCTTTGTCTTCAATGTCTTCATACATTTTTAGGGGTCATCTCCAGTAGGTAAATAGAATCAATGAGGGACTACTACCTGTGTTATCCTGCAATTCTCACAAACACATTAGTCCCTCAACCAGGTTTGTCATCAATACTCCAAAACCAACTAGGGGTGGCACTAGATGCACTTACAATCTCCCCCTTTTTGGTGATTGATGACAAACTGGTTGAAGTTTTCAACGGGGATAAAAGTATGTGAAATTGTAAAGGATTTAGGTATTGTCTTCGTAAGTAGCAGAAAGGCTCCCCCTGAAGATGTGCATATAAGTATTTTGCTTTTGAATGCAAATGCACATGGTAGGTTATACTTGCGGAGCTCCTCTTCTACTTATGAAGGCAATTCATCATGCATGAAAGGATATAACGAAGATAATGACATGCATAATGAAAAATAGACGTCTGCAAAATGACTTTGTGCGGGATTTATCATCGTACATGCGGAATTTATCATCGCATCACAGAAAAGCAAACAAGTAGCAGACGGCCATCAAGTTTAAGTGTTACAACTCAAAGAACCAAATGTATCAAAAGCGAGAGTTGTAAACACTAGGCAAGAATATAAAGCAACCGCCCATTTGGACCCGCTTGAATACTATCAACTCATATGCTTCTCCCCCTTTTGTCAGTAAGGACCAAAAAGGTTTGAGGACATAGAGCCTCTACTCGTTCCCAGAAGGAGCAGGAGAAGATGCAGGGTCGGCGTTGGTGTTTGGCAGTGCAGAAGAACTTGGTGCAGTGTCGACACGCGCTTAAATTAGAGGTGATGAAGTAGCATCATCTTGATCATCTATGACTCTGGCATTCACCGTTGCAGCTGAGGAGGAATAGTCAGAGTCTTCAAGAGATGGAGTTCGATGCAAGACATCATTCCTTGGAGGAGTGGAGTCAAACTTGAATTTTTCAATGAAGCCATCGTCTTGAAGATCTGCTTCAACACTAAGCAATGTAAAACTCTTCCATGACCTCCGACAAGTTTCATGTGTAACAAAGGCATTCTTGGTGGCAAGATTGCGAATGCGATTGACGTCCACCAAGAGGCTTTGCATCTGACGCTTAAGCCAGTCATGATGCGTGTCCTGTTTCTGATGTAGAGCGATGAGAAGCTCTCGGTCATTAAGAACACGAGATCGGTTCCGAGGCCTGCAATGGTGCTTTCGGTGGCTTCAGTTTGGGTGCGAGGGGCACGTGTATTGCCAGCCAAGGGATAAACACGAGAAACGGTCTGAACTCCTTCAATGGGCTATGAGAAGCTTTGGTGATCAGTATTGTGAAGAGTAACAGGCTCTTTGGCAGGCTCTGGGTAGATGGCTTCAACAGATAGATCAACCTCTGGCAAGAATATGAGATGATTGCATGCAGAAGGCTGATAGTTGATTGCAGAGTGAAGCTTGATTAGGCGCATTACCCATGGAGCGTAGAACTTCAGACCAAAGATGTCGGAGCCAGATGCAGCCAATTGCCTGATGAAAAAGTCTTGAGCATTGAAGCAGATGCCATTGAAGATATAGAAAACCAAAGTCTTCATTGCTCCTTCAAGCTTCGCTGTAGAAGAATGTCCTTTGACAGGCCATAGAGTACGCCTGATGATATGATAAATGGTGCGGGGCAGATACTCGAGGTCTTCAACAAAGAATTATGTTGGGTATTCAGCGTCGCGTGGTAGAGACTTCATCATGCTCAGCATTTGGCTCAAATTAGGCTCTGGCTTCTGGAATATGCTCTCCAAAGCATTCTGGTGTAGTTGACAACCTGGTTCATAATGTTCGCCAGGAGTGGGTAGGGCTGTAAGCTCGATGATGTCTTGGGCTTTAGCTTCATGATGTGCATCGCTCGTCATCCACTCAAGGATCCATGTCTTTGGATCCCTGTTGTAGCCATGAATGTGGAGGGTAGCATAGAATTGAAGCAGAAGCTCTTCATTCCAATGTTCTTTTGCTGTCACAAATGGAAGAAGACCAGCATCTTTGAAGCAGTCAAGGGCTTCTTCTAGGCAAGGCAGGCTAGCCATGGCTTCGCTGTCTAGACACATATGAGGAAAGATGCGCCCTTGATCATAGAGAACAGAAGAATAGTAACTCGCTGCTGATAGCTCCAAAACCGATCATATGAAATTCTTGGCTTGGAATAGGGGTTCTTGGCACTATCAAAGAAAGTGTTGTGCGCAATGAAGCCATTTGCATTGAACGATCCTGGTGAGGTTGTTGTACCTGGAAACCTGGGCAACCTTGGCTTCGGCTTCTGGACCTGAGGCATGTGCTCGATATGATAGTCAAATTGGGGACCAACAATAGATGGAGGAACCAGAATGGGCCATTTGACAGTGACCACCTGACCATGATCATATGCTTGCTCGATGGTGTGTGGCTGTGGAGGCGGTACAGGAGCAGTGGCAGTGGTATTGACTTCTGGCTGCAGATTTGTGTCAGGAGCAGCATTGGCTTGTGCAATCACTTCTAGCACCACATTAACTTTAGGCGCCACAGTAGCTTCAGCCATGGCAACGTCATTTGCTTCAGTATGGGTGTTGGTGGTCGCCTCAATGCTATCAACCTCCACTCGAGTAGCTGGAGGGTCAGACATGTTCTCCTCGAGAACAACTTCAGGGTTGGTTGGGGGTGTAGCAACACGTTCTTCTTCATTTCTTGGCTCTTCTTGTTCATCGGCTGATGCAGCCAGAATATCTTCAGCCGCTTTGGCTTCAGACTCGGGGATGTTCGTAGTAGGAGAGGCTTCAGGAAAGACTTGGCGTGAAATGTATTGGTGCTCTTCTCCTTCTGGAACACTTGACAGAGTGACCTGTGGCCTTGGTCCTTTGCGAAGCCTGCGAAATGCTGGCGACGCTTGTGAAAATGGAGTTGGTTGGGCCACAAAGTCATTGTCTTCAAGCACCGCAGTGGTGACTTGAGGTGGGGGAGTACTTGGTGATTCTTCTTGACGGGGGGAGTCTTGTGGGTGATCAGCCCATGAGTCATCCTGAGCAATTGGCGTCAATGGACGACCAATGCTGATGAGTTCACTGTTCATGAGAACAGGCGATGATACCACATTGTGTTCGATTTGAGGAAGGACTTCATCATCTTCAACATTGTCTTGATGATCAATGTCTTCAGCTGCGATGGGGTCAACAGCTGGAATGTCTTCAGCTTTAGGAGCCTCTGTGGAAGCAGTCTCATGAACTACCAACTGGCACTCACTATGTTCAGACGCAGGACGAGCCACTGAGATCGGCTCGACAACAAGGGGCTCTGTGGGAGCAGGCCGATCTTTCTTCTTTGTCTTTCCCTTTTTTGTCGGTGGAGCATCGTCAGTGGTGTGCTTGGTCTTGCGCTTGCGGGCTTCGGCTTCAGCTGCCCTTGTTTTCTTGCACTCCGAAGCCACTGTGGGGACCTTAGGCTTCGATCCTGTCATACTGGCAGGGAAGACAATGTGAGGTTCTTCGTGCCTTGATGCTTCAGGTTGGGCCACAGCAGGCTTCTTCTTCTTCTTGGCAGCCATTCTGGGGTCGATGCCAGGTCGCCCGAGAGCCTTGCGCTTTTCAGCTTCATTGTAGCCTTGAACACATTTGGCAGCCAGGTGTTTCATGCGCTCTTGAGAACCTTTAGCTTCTTCACGTTTCTTGTGGAACGCCTCCTTGAGCTCATGCAGCATGACCTTGAAGTTTTGGACGTCTGCCACATTGAGCTTGGCCATGTGCTTCTTGAACTGAGCCTTTTCATAGTCAATCTTGTGCTTCAGCTCAACAATTCTCTGTGCAAGAGCCAGCTCAGGAGCAATGGCTCCATGGAAGGAGACGCTGAGGCCAATTGGGAGTTGAAGATCATCAAAACTGAGGTCTGGGCTGTCGAACCACTCATCAATGAACTTGTACATGATCTCCACATCAAAGAGGGGAAGATCATTGAAGATTCCCGCCTCTTGCTTGCTTTTTATAAGCATTTCAAGAGCATCATCGTCAAGATCGTCGTCGCTAGACAGATCAATGGCTTTGTTCTCATTCCTCAGAACGGCAGCAGGGGTCAATGCTTGACCAGTTGGTTGCATGGGCTTCTTCATCTTGTCAGACTTGGAGATGCAAGAGAGATCTTCAGACTGCACACTGGCTTCAGGAGGTGCAGTGGCCAGAGGCTTCGCCCGTGAAACTTTTGGTGCAGAGGAGGGCTTTGAAGCCTTTGGTTTCTTTTGCTTCACACGCTTCGGTGGTGCAGGCGCTTCGTCAGAATCAGCGTCATCTGCAGAGTGACCCACGGCTGCCCCTTGAACCTGAATGTGAGTGATGAGACCTTCAAGGTTGGAGAAGGGCCCAACAATATTGGGTTCAGCATCGCATGTGCCGTCGGCACGAGGAGCAGAGGGACCGGGGTTGAAGTTTAACCCAAGCGACTTCTTGTTCTCTTTGGCAGAAGTTTTGGCAAACTGGAAGTTGCGCTTAAAGAGATTGTCTTCACGACACCATAACAGAGAGGATGGGTCGACATTAGCAGGGTGAGGTCCACGGATCATGCAAGGGTAGAAGCCTTGAGCAATAGCTTCGGAATTCGACTTGGGCTGAAGACCTTTGTATATAATTTCTCCCCAGGGGCCCTTGATGGCATTCTTTTCAGCATATTCATCAGTGACAAATTTGTACTTGAACCATTCCTCTGCCCAATGTCTTCGAATCCGTTGGATTCGGTTCTTGCGTTCTCCATAGGTCTCTTCTGGATCTGACTTGTATAGCTCATAGAGATCCGGTGGCAGGTCCTTAGCAGTGTTTTCACGGCGCTGTCTGCCGCCCTTCTTGACTGATTTTTCTGTCGCCATGAAGTTCAGACTGAATGGCTTCAGAACTTGCAAAGGCTTTCTTCTGCTGGTCATATAGGAATTAGCTTCGGGAGAATTGATGTGATGCTGTAAGAACTCTGCAAATGAATGCAGACTATGAGAACCAAGGGATTCTCCCATGGACATGTACCTGTGACAGCATTAGAGATGCGATGGAAGGGGAAGAGGTCATATGCATTCTCAGAAGATTTTGAAGATAAATCAGTTTAGAAGACATTGACCTCATAGTGCGAAGACATTCACTCATATGTAGAGAGTAGGTTCCAGATTTGTACGAATCCACGAATAAGTACAAGTGAGGAATCTAACTACTTTGTGAAGCAAAAGTGAACAGACTAGGCATGTTATGAGATGCAAAAAAGGATAGATTCAATTTGTTGGGACAGAAACCATGTGAGGTTGAAAAGGATGAATCTATCGGATCAAAAGGACTGTAAAAAAGAGCTTTTATTTACCACTCGAGGAACTGCTAGACAGAGTAGAGGATGAGGCCGAGCAGTTCGATCTTCCGTGCCCTAACTTGGCGTAGGAGGACACCTACGGCGACAGCGGAGAAGACGATGTCTGTGGTCGGCGTGAGGACAGCGTCGGTGAGGTCACGACAGCTAAGCGCTTCGTCGCCGGCATCGTCGAGGGCTAGCGGTGGCGCTAGGGTTTGTGCGAGAAGGAGAAGTGGAAGAAGAGATAATGACTGGGGTGTGGCGTGTATTTATAAGGATAGGGACGGCACAACGTTATTACGCAGGTGCCCCTGGTGGTTCACATCTAAAGGACACGTGGCGAACATGCAACACATTGGAGGTTGTTCCATGTTCCCACGCACGCCTCGATTGTCGGATGGTCATTCCCGCTTCTCCGGGTTTCAGGCAAAAAGGATTGAGCATTTTAATCAGATTTAATGTTTGTCTCTGTGTCTTCTGCTGAAAGGACGCAGAGACGACATTCGACAGTTTCAATAGAATGCATATGATTTGGATAGATAGAGTTTGAGGCAGAAAGCATAGAGAGGTTAGGGTCCGATCACATTCACTTAGTTCAAAAGATTCGAATGAGAAGACATAGCTATAAGTGAATGCTGTAGAGGACAGAACACTAATATATGTATATATCAGAATACAACCAAATCAACATACTGAAGATAAACATGATGACATGTTGAAATTTGAAGATAAACCAAATGCGAAGACATAGCAAATGTAACGCCATGAGACAAACACTTCAAACAGAAGAATTTGGTGGTGGCGTTACCCACCGTATAGGAAGTATTAGACCCAGACACGACGCACAATTATCGTGGTGCTCTGAAGTCAAATTCCGCGTTAATGTATTCACACTTAGAATGTAATTCTTCATTGATTGAAGATATACTTTACTTTGTGTGTTGCACATCTAAGTCATCAACATGCATAAGTGTTAGGATGTGTGCCTTATCACAGGACATTTGAGGATTCCAAGATATTTAGCTCACACGCAACTTGCAAAACCTTTTCTCATCCAAGGGCTTTGTGAAGATATCTGCCAGTTGCTCTTCAGTGTTGACGTGTATGATATCAATATCTTCCTTCATGACATGATCTCTGAGAAAGTGATGACGAATTTCAGTGTGCTTTGTCTTCGAGTGCTGAACTGGGCTGTTGGCAATCTTGATGGTGCTTTCGTTGTCGCAATAGAGTGGTACTTGTTTCAGATGGATGCCATAGTCCTTGAGTGTATACTTCATCCATAGAAGCTGAGCGCAGCAAGATCCAGCAGCGATGTATTCAGATTCAGCAGTGGAGAGTGATACACAGTTCTGCTTCTTTGAAGACCAACAGACAAGTGATCGTCCCAGAAAGTGACATGTGCCTGATGTAGACTTCCGATCTACCTTGTCACCAGCATAATCAGCATCCGAGAACCCAACTAGATCAAACTCTGAGCCCTTTGGATATCATAATCCTAATGTTGGGGTGTAAGCCAAATATCGAAGAATTCGCTTCATAGCTAAGTGATGCGATTCCTTTGGTGCCGCTTGGAATCGAGCACACATGCAAACACTAAGCATAATATCTGGCCTTGATGCACATAAATAAAGCAAAGAACCAATCATGGAGAGGTATACCTTTTGATCGAACTCTTTACCATTGGCGTCAGGACCCAGATGACTCTTGGTTGGCATTGGCATCGTGTAACCTTTGCAGTCTTGCATTCCAAACTTCTTCAGGCAATCTTTGAGGTATTTCTCTTGAGATATGAAGATGTCGTTGCGTTGCTGCCGTATTTGAAGACCAAGGAAGAACTTCAGCTCACCCATCATGGACATCTGATATTGCTCTTGTATCATGTGTCCAAACTCATCACTGTATTTTTGATTTGTGCAACCAAAGATAATGTCATACACATATATTTGGCACACAAACAGTTCACCATCATATGTCTTCATGAAGAGTGTGGGATCCAAGGAACCAGGTTTGAAGCATTTGCTCTTTAGGAAGCCTTTGAGTGTGTCATACCAAGCACGAGGGGCTTGTTTGAGGCCATACAATGCCTTATTGAGTTTGTATACCATATCAGGGTGTTTTGGATCTTCAAAACCAGGCGGTTGTGTAACATACACTTCTTCTTCAATCTTGCCATTGAGAAGGGCACTCATCACATCCATTTGATACAGAAGGATGTTATGATGATTTGCATACGCTAGCAGTATGCAAATAGCTTCAAGCCTAGCCACATGAGCAAATGTTTCATCGAAGTCAATTCCTTCAACTTGAGTGTATCCTTGAGCAACGAGATGGGCCTTGTGTCTGACAACTTGACCATGCTCATCTTGCTTGTTGCGATATATCCATTTAGTGCCTATGATATTGTGTTTACTAGGATCAGGATGCTTGACCAGTTCCCATACATTATTCAGCTCGAACTGTTGAAGCTCTTCTTGCATAGCTTGAATCCATTCAGGTTCCATGAAGGCTTCATCAACTTTCTTAGGTTCAGATATTGAGACAAATGCAAAGTGCCCATAGAAATTTGCTAGCTGTGTTGCCCTTGAACGAGTGAGTGGACTAGGTGCATTGATGCTATCAATTATCTTCTCAATCTGTACTTCATTTGCAACACGAGGATGAACTGGACGAAGATTTTGCTCTTGCTGATCATTGTCATCATTTGGAGGATTGTCTTCAGGCTGAGCATTGTCTTCGGGTTGATTAGGTGCAGAAATGATAAGTTCCTCTTCAGGTTGTACTTCAGACGGTATGGTTTCTCCATTTTCCATAGCTTGATGGATTCACTAGGTGGAATTTCATCTAGCACATTTGGCAGGTGCTCTCTTTGCGAGCCGTTAGTCTCATCGAACCGCACATCCACAGTTTCAACCACTTTATAGTGAAAGAGGTTGAAGACTCTGTAGGAGTGTGAATCCTTTCCGTAACCAAGCATAAAACCTTCATGTGCTTTCGGTGCAAATTTTGAAGTGTGATGTGGATCCTTGATCCAGCACCTAGCACCAAATACTCTGAAGTAACTGACATTTGGCTTCTTACCAGTGAGGAGTTCATAGGATGTTTTCTTCAGAAGCTTGTGAAGATAAACACGATTGATGACATGGCATGCAGTATCAATAGCTTCAGGCCAGAACTTTCTTGGTGTCTTGTATTCACCGAGCATCGTCCGAGCCATCTCAATGAGTGTTCTGTTCTTGCGTTCCACGATGCCATTCTGCTGCGGCGTGTACGGAGCTGAGAACTCATGAGTGATGCCCAATGTATCAAGATAAGTGTCGAGGCCGGTGTTCTTGAATTTAGTGCCATTGTCACTTCTGATGTGCTTGATCTTGACGCCATAGTTGTTCATGGCTCGATTCGCGAAGCGTCTGAAGACATCCTGCACTTCAGTCTTGTAGAGGATTATGTGTACCCATGTATATTTTGAATAATCATCAACAATGATGAAGCCATAGAGACAAGCAGTAGTAGTTAGAGTAGAGTAGTGAGTAGGGCCGAAGAGGTCCATGTGTAGCAGTTCGAAGGGTTGAGTCGTTGTCATGATTGTCTTCGAGGGATGCTTGGCCCTCGTCATCTTTCCAGCTTCGCAGGCACCGCATAAGTGATCCTTCTTGAACTTGACACCCTCGATGCCTATGCCGTGCTTCTTCTTTGTGAGAGTATGCAAATTCCTCATGCCAGCATGCCCTAGCCTCCGATGCCAGAGCCAGCACTCTGAAGCTTTTGCAAGAAGACATATGGCAAGATGTGGTCCTGCTGAGAAATCTACCATATACAAATCGTCTTTGCGATACCCTTCAAAGACTAGAGACTTGTCAGATTCCATCAGAACAAGGCAACGATATTTTCCAAATATCACAATCATGTTCAAGTCACAAAGCATTGAGACAGACATTAAGTTGAAACCAAGGGATTCAACAAGCATCACTTTTTCCATGTGCTGATCCTTTGAGATTGCAACTCTACCTAGACCCAATACCTTGCTTTTACCAGTATCAACAAATGTGATGTGACTTTTGTCATATGGACGTAAGGTTGAGTCCATGAGAAGACTTCGTTCGCCAGTCATGTGATTAGTACATCCACTATCAATAATCCATTATGAAGCAGCTGGTGTCATACCTACAGTGCAGTTAGGGGGATAGGCTTCACGAAGAGAATTGTGAAGCATAAACATTTGACGAGCAAGTGGATTATGAAAGCTCAGATCGAGGTTAGGACTAATAGGACGAATAGCAAGCGACTCAGGAACAAAATACATAATAAGACCATTTGGGCATTTGATCTTGCACCCTACAAGATGTTTTAGGTCCCCAACACTAGCATCAGACGCCTTTGATTTCCCGCTGGAGACCTTTCCCTGAAAAAGAAAGTTAATTCTTCTTAACCACCCACATCTTCAGGGGTGGCTTAGAAGCAATGAGTCTAAGTGCAGCATTTGAGAACTTTGGCTTTGGAGCCCTAGCAAATAGCCTTGCAGGAGGTGAATAGTACTCATATGAATAAGCAGAATAGTTCTTAGTTTTATGAACATAGCGGTTTGAAGAAACACACTCATATTCATAAGTCTGAGTATGGTTTCCCTGCAAAACATTGGTGTTAGGGTGACTCAGGTGAGTCCTCTGTCTGTATGAAGCCTTTGGACCATATGAAGCCTTTGGTCTGGGATTTGTCTTCTTCCCAGGAGGTGTCATGATGACATTCACCAAAAGATTCTCAAGACAACTTTTGGGAACCCAGATCTTCTTCATAGGTGGCCCATCCCTGCAGTTAGTACCAATATACCTGGCAAACACTTCACCAATCTGATTCTTAAACAGTTTATAGTTTGCATCAAAGGATTCATCAACGATAATAGGGTTAGCACAAGTGAAGCCAGATAAGATGGATGGATCCACTGAAGGTCCCTTCACAGCAACCCATGTGGTCTTGGGGTACTGCTCAGGCTTCCAGTAGGAGCCATCAACATTCATTTTCCTCTCGAACCCAACACCCTCTTTCCTAGGGTTTCGGTTCAGAATCTGTTTTTGAGGACATCGCACAGTGTCTGATGCACTTTGAGACTTTTGTACATCCCTGTTTCAAGCAATGTCTTCAACCTAGCATTTTCATCAGCAATAGTAGTGGTATCCTCAGCAGAGGGGTAGTTACCACATCATCATTTGAAGATATTGCAATAGTAGCAGCAGTAGAACATTCAGCAACAGAAGTAGCGTTATCACGCTCAAGGCATTTTAGACATGGTGGGTCAAAACCTTCCTGAGCGGGACTGATCTGTTGAGCATGAAGTGACTCGTTTTCCTTTTGAAGATTTTCATGAACCGCTCTCAATTTCTCAAGTTCTTGCTTCCTTTGAAGATAATCATAGGAAAGCTTTTCATGAGTTATTGAGAGCGTTGCATGATGACTTTCAAGTTCCTCATACTTAACATGAAGATTTTTTATGTCTTCAATTAAGGACTGAGATCGAGTCATTTCAGCGTCCAACAGGTCATCGCTTTTGTCTAACAATTTTTGAATATGTTCCATAGCTTTCTGTTGTTCAGTTGCAATTTTAGCAAGTGTTTTGTAGCTGGGTTTGGAATCACAATCAGAGTCATCTTCACTGGATGTTTGATAGTGAGCATTGCATGAGTTTATCTTGGCACCGCGTTCCATGAAGCAATAGGTGGGAGCGGAGTCATCCTTGTCATTAGCATCAGCGTCAGTGACGAAGTCATTGTCTTCGGTGTTGAAGATGGACTTGGCAACGTAGGCTGTAGCCAGACTTGCAACGCCAGAGTCGGACTCCTCCTCAGACTCCACCTCTGCGTCCTCAGATGCAGACTCCTCCTCTGAATCCATTTCCTTGCCAACAAACGCACGAGACTTGCTAGATGAGCTCTTCTTGTGTGATGAAGACTTCGAGGAAGACTTGAAAGAAGGCTTTGAGTATTTCTTCTTCTTCTTGTCATCAGAATCATATTCCTTGCTCTTCTTCTTCTTGTTCTCATTGTCCCACTGTGGACACTCACAGATGTAGTGACCAGGTTTCTTGCACTCGTGGCATGTTCTCTTCTTGTAGTCATGGGTAGAGGCCTCATCAGTTCTTGAGCCGGATCGAGAAGACTTTCTGAAGCCTTTCTTCTTGTTGAATTTCTGGAACTTCTTCACAAGCATAGCAAGCTCCTTTCCAATGTCTTCAGGATCATCAGAACTACAGTCAGATTCTTCTTCAGAAGAGGAAACAACTTTTGCCTTCAAAGCATGAGTTCAGCCATAGTTGGGACCGTAGATCTCTCTTTTCTCAGTAAGCTAAAACTCATGTGTGTTGAGCCTTTCAAGTATGTCAGATGGATCGAATGTCTTGAAGTCAGGGCGTTCTTGAATCATTAGGGCTAGGGTGTCAAATGAGCTGTCAAGAGATCTCAGGAGCATCTTGACAATTTCGTGCTTGGTGATCTCAGTAGCGTTGAGAGCTTGAAGTTCATTTGTGATATTAGTGAGGCGATCAAACGTGAGCGGAACATTCTCATTGTCGTTTCTCTTGAAGCGGTTGAAGAGGTTGCGAAGAACACTGATCCTTTGATCTCTCTGGGTTGAAACGCCTTCGTTGACCTTGGAGAGCCAGTCCCAGACTAGCTTTGATGTTTCCAGAGCACTCACACGGCCATACTGTCCTTTGGTCAGATGACCACAGATGATGTTCTTTGCAGTAGAATCCAGTTGAACGAACTTCTTGACATCAGCAGCGGTGACACCTTCAATAGCCTTGGCAACGCCATTCTTGATGACATACCAGATGTCGACATCAATGGCTTCAAGATGCATGCACATCTTATTCTTCCAGTAGGGATATTCAGTTCCATCGAAGACGGGGCAAGCAGCGGAGACTTTGATTATCCCTGCGGTCGACATAGCTAAAACTCCAGGTGGTTAAACCGAATCACATAGAACAAGGGAGTACCCTGCTCTGATACCAATTGAAAGTGCTAGTTATCGACTAGAGGGGAGGGGGTGAATAGGCGATTTTTATGAAAGTCTTCAAAACATGGAAGTTTCGAAGACAAACGATAGAAATGAACCTATAAACATGCAGCGGAAGGTAGACTACACTAGGCAAGCCATAGTCAAATATTCAATAAAGTGAAAGCACAAAGACTAATAGCAGTTAGGCAGTACATATCAGGATGGAAGATAGTATGAAGCCAATCAGAAAAACAGTCACACAGTGAAGACAAATAGATAATGCAAACATGCAATGACTTCACAAGGACCAACTGTAAATAAAGAGATGGGAAGGATAGAACCAGTTGCTTAGTGAAGAAGACAATGATTTGTTGGACCAGTTCCAGTTGCTGTGACAATTGTACGTCTGGTTAGGGAGGCTGAGATTTAACTCAGAAGACCGTGTCTTCACCTTATTCCCCTTGAGCTAAGGACCCACAGCCCTCGCCCAATCACTCAGGTAAGTCTTCAAGGTAGACTTCCAAACCTTCACAAACTTCGTTCACCGACGATCCACAATGACTCTTGGACGCTCAGAACGTGACGCCTAACGGCTGGAGGATTCACAGTCCTCAAGTGTAACAAGTCTTCAGATCACACAGACAGGAAGACTTCAGTGATGCCTAACACTCTTTGGCTCTTGGTGTTTAGGGCTTTGTCCTCGCAAGGATTTCTCTCTCAAAAGCTTCGAAGGTGGGTTGCTCTCAAACGACAAAAGCCATGCACTAACTCTGAGCAGCCACCAATTTATGGTGTAGGGGGTGGGCTATTTATAGCCACTAGGCAACCCGACCTGATTTGTCTGAAATGACCCTGGGTCACTAAGGAACTGACATGTGTTCCAACGGTCAGATTTCAAACACACGCGGCAACTTTACTTGGGCTACAAGTAAAGCTGACTCATCCACCTCTAGATAAGATTTGCTCTCATTGTCTTCGCTCGAAGACATAGGATTTTGGTTAAGCATCACTTCAGTCACTCTGACTTTATTCACTGGGACCCCACTTAACAGTACGGTGGTTCCTATGACTCAACAAATAAGAAAAGGAAACAACGAAACAACTAAGTCTTCACGCGATGTCTTCTCTTGTCATAGTCTTCAATGTGAATATCTTCACATACCACCTTTGTCTTCAATGTCTTCATACATTTTTAGGGGTCATCTCCAGTAGGTAAATCGAATCAATGAGGGACTACTACCTGTGTTATCCTACAATTCTCACAAACACATTAATCCCTCAACCAGGTTTGTCGTCAATACTTCAAAACCAGCTAGGGTGGCACTAGATGCACTTACAAATACAATTCTAGCATGAATAATAAACATTTACCATGATGTAAGGAAATATAAATAACAACTTTATTATTGCCTCTAGGGCATATTTCCTTCACTGTAGCATGCATCGACCATATTCGTCCTTTTTTTAATAAAAAAAGCATCCGGATCGAAAGTACTCATGTGAGCGCGAGCTGAAGTGATTCAGGAATCTGTACCAACAGTTTATCGACAACTGCATGTATTGGTACAGACATAACTGTTGTTTTCCATTTCTACGGCGACGCTTGTGGGCGCCGTTATCTTTCTGATGACGTCATTGTGGTGCTCCTCTCCGTGCTCGGGTCCCGGGTGAAAACCTATATCTGCTGTGGACTCGACAGCGATGACGCTTGGCGCGGTTCTCCCTCCTGGGGGCGTTGTTGTGGAGCTGAGGTGTTTTAGGGCTTGGCGTGGTGTTGTACTCAGTTCTTCCTGTACTCTCTTTTGGTAGCATAGTCATGTGCGTCCTACGTGATCCAGTTATCCTGGGATTGGCATTGTGTGAGGGTTACCCAATCTCCTTGTATCGTTTGACCGTGTACTCTGTTCAGTTTTACTTTATATATAAAGTGGGGCAAAATTTTGTTTCGACATATATTGGGGTGCTTTTGCCAGCTTCACCTTGATTACGAAATCAACTATGCTTTTATCTCAATTTCAAAACTATACCACAAGAAATGCTTCAGATCGTTTGGTTTTGTGTTTGATCCCAATAGCATGAGTTATATTCTTTACTACAAAGCTAGCATTTCTTTTTATCGATGCACATGTTTAAGGCCTCTTTGATTGAAAGGATTATCATAGGAATTTTGAAGAATTGAAATCCATCTGATTTTTTCTACGTTGGCAGTTTTATTCGTGGGGATTGAATCCTACTAAAAGAATTTCTAAGGTTTCCCTTGTATTGCATTCCATAGGAATTTTAACACCCACTTAAACTTCTTGAAAATAATCATTTGTTTTTTCCTCAAAAGAACCATTAAACACACCAAAATCCTGTAGAATTCATATGCCCATGACACTACAATCCTATGCTTTTCGTATTCCTTAAAATCCTGCAAATAAAGGCTCTCGTAATCAATTAAGGGCTTATATATCTCTTGCCTATGAGTTGAGCAACCTGGTTAACAAACATCGACATGAAGTAAAAAATAAAAGGAGAGAAGAGAAGAAGTATGTTGACAGTGGAGCCCACGTGCCTTGAAAATGGAAGACGAAAACTAATTTGTCAAAACTTCTGAACATGCCTGGCCCAAAAACCATCAAAGAGGACGCTAAAGTGGCATATGGTCTACAAACATCCCTAATCGTCGACAAATGTTTCCTCCACGACGTCGCTTTGGTACCTCCCCTTCCTCGTCCGACTGCCTTGTAGTGACAAGAGGAGTGGGGACCCGTCCATTTCGCTTTTCTTCTCCTTAAGTGTTGTTTTTGTTTCTTTGGCGGCATCGACGAGGTGGCGATGGCAATGACGTCTTGGAATAAGATCTCTCCGGCCTCTCCATGCCTCGACGACGTTCTATCCGGCGACGATAAAGGGCATGTCAGAGTTTATGTCGCTAGATCTGTTGGCTCTCTTCAGTTCTTGGCAGTTGGTGAGTGATTGTCTGGCTTTTGGCGCGACGATTTTGACATATTCATCTGTGTTGTTATAAACAACAACATGGTCTGGTTTCTCCAACTCTCTAGACCGGTGGTTATGTATTACAAGCATGTACTACATGGGGGTGATGCTCGACCGATGTTTCTTCAGCAATTTTTAGATCTCGTTTCAAGCAACGAGTGGCTATTGCGGTTTGTAAAGCCTGGTACAACGAAGATGTTTGCAGGTATCCTTTTCATTACTGTTGGTTTAGTTTTCAATCTTTAGTGAACAACTTACAGTCAAAAGAAGAAGAAGGGCAGTATAATCTTCAATGTAATTTTATTATTTATTTATCATTATGCATCCAATTATCTTTCAGTTACTATTTTTCTTTGGATTGTACCAATTACTACTTTCTCTGTCTCAAATAAAAGTGTCTTAAATTTGTACTAATTTTAACATAAAATTATTCTAAGGTTAAGACACTTATTTTGGATAATGATAATATTTTATTATATTTATTAGAAGTAAGATGTCCTTTGGGTTTCTTTTGTCACAGAAAGAGAGTGGCTTATTGCCTTGCGGAACCACCGCGAGGGTTGGTTTTAGAAATTGCGTGCTTTCATAGTTTGATTGTTAGTACTAAAATGAATCTTTCTTTTGAACACATTATAGCCGCAAATACTCGTATATACACGTGTACATTTAGCTCTATGAACATATGCATGCACATCCTAACTCATATACACGGATATACACTTAGCTCCATGAACACACGTTCGCATATCCTATCCCTATTAGCACCTCTGAAATGTTGAACTGGCGCAACATCTTAACATTGACGAAGTTATCACAGACGTCTCGTAGTCGATAAAAACACCTCTCCCAACTAACCCCGAACCCGAAAAACCTGAAATAGATTCAAAAAAATGTGAGCATCCATCTGAGCTAAGCTCAATTCTACGTCGAATTGGACCCCATTTCCTTTCCATCTTGGATTTGGAATTTCCAGTCCAATTCAATTCCAAGCAGTTTTTCCTACATCCAAACACAGCAGTAGGGCTATTTGTAGCAAATGATGTTTTTGGGCCAAAGAAAATTGCGGGTGATATACAACAATATATTACTCCTACATAACTACTGGGAAAATGAAACGCTCTTCTCTCACAAATATAGAAAACAAATAAACATCCTTACACACGAAAAAAGTCTTTGAAATGACAGAGGAATAAGCTTTGCCACGTACTACACCGGTCACGTGTGACCAAGCAGCACGGTACGTTTTGTCCCATGAAGAAACACACGCACGCGGTCCCCTTCAGGACGCCTTCTCGTCATCCGCGGTCGACATTTCTCCGTGGACCTCGTTGCGCTTAGCCTCAGCCGTGGGCTGCGCTTGCGCGTGACCGGCGACGCCGAGGTGGGCGGCGCTCTGGCGGTGGTGCTTGCAGCGGAAGGAGCCCGGGTGCGTGGTGGGCGCGCAGACGCACGAGTGGACGACGGCCCTGCCCCCCGCGCCGGCGTAGCTGAGGCTGAAGAGGGAGTCGTTGGACCATGAGTTCTTGATGCCGCCCAGGCCCTGCACCTTGGGCGCCTGCACGTACCGGTACGCCCTCCGCTCGCTGTCCGTCATCACCGGGCTGTCGCCGTCCATGGCCGCCTGCCTTGGCTGCACTGCAGGCGACCCTAATTTCAGCTAGAGCCGTGCCAAAATGAAAGGGCGCCGCAAAAGGTCATGGATATTGATGAATTACTCATGGCACGAACTAATAAAAGGAGTCACCGGTGTTGTGGTGATTTACTTGCAGATAGGGAAACGATTAACTAGCAACACCAAGATCAAAGCGGAGTTGAGAGCTATGGCAAGCATGGTGCTGTACCTGAGGACAAGAGCTTGCCGGCCGTCAAATGTTGAAGGAAGAAGGGGATGGTCAAAGCTATGGCCGTCTGCTGAAATCTGCAAAACTGTGAGAGACAGCACGGAATTCTCCTATTAATAGGGGAAGGGGCAAGGGGCGGCATATATGGCACGTCGGCTGTTGGTGTGGCCTGTGCTTGTTGACTCATCCAACATAAGAAAATGCCCCTTCGGCCGTTTCTTTGGACCGAGCAAATGACCAGCACCCAGGTGCACGGCCACATGGCCATCATCGGTCCAGGTAACATGAGAAACTTCTACGCATTTCAATTAGTATCAGCTATCCACTCAAAAAGAAGAAGATTATAGTAGTATTATATCCGTTTCGAAAAAAAAAATAGTAGTATTATAGAACAAGTAAATTAATCTAGTCTAGCACAGTATTAACATCTACCTAAACTTCAGCGCGCCTTCTTGTGCCGTTCCTGAAGGCAAAAAAGAACACAAGATAGGCAACGCAGTCATGTCTTGTTGGCCAACCTCATGGCTGCTTCCGTTTCTTGGATCTTCTGAATTCCATATGAAAGCACAATAATCAACTAAGACATTCCAAGATTCTCCTGGCTCCACGCAGCTCGGCGCTTCAAGAAGGGTCGGTAGCGTATAGAGAAAGCAACCTTTGACTAAACTGGGAGAACCGGCGAATCCTGTTAAGCAAATAAAAAATATATTGAGAGATCAATCAACGGTGCCTATGCTCCTTTTCACGAGGGGAGAATATCAGATGTTCCCGTCTCTTAGGTCATTTCCAACGTAGCCCTCAAACCTTTTGCATGCGTAGAAGGCATCCAATGTGAATCTGTATTGATTTGCGCAGTGGTCCAAATATATTTTCTCTAATAAATTGGAGACAAACATGAAGAGATTTGTGAGAATCCGAGATGTCACGCCCGCTTCTAACCGCCCTGGCCAACCAAAACCCCTCCCTTCGCCCTCGTGCGCTTTACATCTATCGTCCAGCTACTCGCATTCATATCGCTGTATAGCTCGCCGCTCCACACTGAAGACGGTTCAAGGCGAACGCGACCTCTCACTGCCTCTGTCATTGAAGCGGCGCGCCGACCGAGGGCACCACCTGCTGCACACCTGGCTGGACACGCCCTCTCGCCGCATTCGAACGCCTCCATTAAACCCGCGTGGAAGCCGAGAAATCTACTCCGTCCACACATCCGTTCACAAGCGGGGCCGGCATTAAACGCAACGCCGGGCAAGCTCCTTCCGTCCGTCCTCTATTTAAACGAGGCCATACGACAGGCAAGAATCGCACCACTCCGCCGCTCTCCATCTCCTCCTTCACCATTTTCTTCACTCTTTCGATGGCATCCGACGAGCTGGAAGAGCAGTTCTCCGGCATAAAAGCCGGCTGGGTGGCCTGCCGAGACCGCCGGATACAAGCGAGGCAACTCGCTACTCCACCTCCCTCGCCTAGCCTAACAGAGCCAGTTGCCTCCCCAAGCCGGTGCATGCTTCGGCAACTCACCGCTCGAAGCCAGCTTGCGGAGGAGTGGCAAGTTGCTCCATCCCGGCACGGGCATCGCCACCTTCAGTGCCTGCGACCGCGCCATCCGCCGTCCATGCGCGCTTAGCCGTGCCATGCACGTAGAGAAAGAAGCCGGTTGCGTGGATGTCGACGAGGTGGCAGCCTGCATGTCCACGCCAGCCGCCATCATCGAGAAGAAGTAGAACATGGAAGGCCATCATCGGCGCGTCGTCGGCTTGTACAATCGGTGGCCTGTCCGGTCTTTATCTCAGACCATCCTAGGCACAACCATCTGGCTCCATAGAAGCACCTTCCCCTCCGGCTGAAGCACCCTCTTTGCCACTCCGATGAGCGGTGTAGCTCGACTTAGGGAAGATACGGGGGAAGAATATGCCTCCGGGGCTCCTGGCAGTCCAGTTAGCGGGCTGCCGAACATGCGGAAGACAAAGGGATCCGTCGCGGCCGGCCATAGACTAGTGTAGTGTACCTGTGTCATGGGAGTGGAGCTCCGCGCGACTATACGTGCACATAGTTTAACCTTTTCAGTTAAAATATGTCCAAAATGTAACAATTTTCGTCCGGTTTGTACAAAATCCGTCATGTTTATATGAAATCTGATCGAGTTTGCATGAATTTCATCCAGTTTATTAAAAAGAGTTTGAAATGTATGCGGCTAGCATTGGATGGCGGCCTGCCGCATCTGTGTCCACAGACTGGTCCCCTTGTCTGCCGACGGATGCGGGAGAAAATTTGCAGATTGTCGTTGGAGATGCCCTTAGGTGCTTTAATGTTAAACTTTTCAAAAAATTCTGAAAAAGTGTGGACGTTCACATCACATGAGTGTACAATCCCTAAAAATGTCAAAATGAAATGCGAAACACAAATTGAGAAACAAAAATGCATGAATAGTTCAAAAAAGACAAAAGTTAAAATGCCACTATTCACATTCAAATTTGTCTTTTTTATTTCTCAATGTGCATTCCGAATTTAGACCAGAAATTTTTAGGGGTTGTAGGAACATTCCTTATGAACATTCATGTCTTTTTTAGAATTTTTTGAAACATTTAGATTTGATTTTTAAATAGTATCATAGAGCATTTGAGAGTTGGTATCACCTGATATTCTCCCTTTTCATCGGGTGGACATGCGACACGCTAGGGCATCTACAACCTATCTGCTTAAATTTGGCTTCTTAAACGTTTGTGGACGTGTGCGGTCAGAGTCGGGCGTGTTTGTTTTAAGGGCATCTTAAATGCTGACTCCTAAACCGGATATTGTATCCGTCTGCGGACACTGAGGCAGGAACCAACCATCCAATCGTGCCTGCATACAATTCAAACCAAAATTTAATAAACTTGACATATTATATCAAACACGAAGAATTTCCTTAAAGTTTGGACACAATTTACATAAAACGGTCGATATTTTGACTGTTCAACTAAGAACTAGAAGAAGGAAAAACCTATGATGCTAACTTGTAGCGGGCGATGACCCCGTACACTTGGCCGCCCTACCCGGCCACATGATACGTCTCCAACGTATCTATAAATTTTTATTGTTCCATACTATTATAGTATCAATCTTGAATGTTTTATATACAATTATATGCTATTTTATATTATTTTTTGGGACTAACCTATTAACACCGTGCCTAGTGCCATCCAAACGGAGTCCAAATGCTACGAAACATTTCGACGTTTTTTTCTGGACAAGAGACCCTGGAAGCTTCGAGAGGAGACCAGACGAGAAGTGAGGAGACAACAAGGCAATAGGGCAAGCCCAGGGAGCGTGGGCACACCCTGATACCTTGTGGGCCCCACATGGCTCCGTATGACCTAATTCCACCTCCAGAAATTCTCTGAAATCGGGAAACCAACAAAGACCCACCCGAAACACTTTTTCCACCGCCGCAAGTTTCTGTTCTTCCGCAATCCCATCTGGAGGCCTTTTTCGGTACATTGTCGGAGGGGGAATCGATGACGGATGGCTTCTACATCATCCTTGCCGCCTTTCGATGATGCGTGAGTAGTTCACCACGGACCTATGGGTCCATAGCTAGTAGCTAGATGTATTCTTCTCTCTCTTTGATCTTCAATACAATGTTCTCCTCGATCTTCTTGGAGTTATATCCAATGTAATCTTCTTTTGCGGTGTGTTTGTGTAAGTGCATCTAGTGCCCCTTAGTGATTTTGGTGTATTGAAGACTTATAGGTTAAGGGACTAATGCGTTTGTGAGTGTACACAGGTCTATAAGTCTATGAGGAGTTTGATATTTATAGAGAAAGTCAACCCCTAAAAATGAAGTTCTTTGACTGAAGACTTTGGATTTCTGAAGACTTTCTGAAGACTTTGAAAGTGAAGAAATTAGTGTGACCGTGAAGACTCGGTATTCATTTGAGGAACATGAAGCGTGAAGACTTTTGTTTTCGTAGTTTCATTTTCTCTTTCTTGAGTCATAGGAAACACCATACTGTTAAAGGGGGTCGAGGAAATACTAAGGAAAAAATTTCATGTGATGCTCAACTCAAAATCCTACACCTACCAATCCCTTCGAGTGAAGCCATTGGAAATCTCATACAGTCCAGTCATATTCTTCAGTGACAGAGAAGAAGTTCTTCTGGTCTCTGAGAAATTTGTTCTGACTGATGAGTTAGGAATTCGCCAGTGCGGATTGCCTACACAGTGAGGAACATGATAGCCCTGAGCATTTTGCTACTCAAAATTCCGACCGTTGCTGTGCTATGCGCCACCTGTCCCAAAATATCTGTCCACCTAACGGTCATATCATTAAAGGGCATTTATGTCTTATCATGTCAGGCTGCTCCCTAGGCTATAAATAGCCGCCCCCTACAACCATTAGCTGGCTGGCTGCTGCTACGTCTTGAGCTTGCGTTGGTTTTCCCCGAAGAGGAAGGCATGATGCAGCAGAGTAGCGTAAGTATTTCCCTCAGTTTTTAAGAACCAAGGTATCAATCCAGTAGGAGCCCACACTCAAGTCCCTCGTACCTGCACAAAGCGATAGCTACTCGCAACCAACGCGATTAGGGGTTGTCAATCCCTTCACGGTCACTTACGAGAGTGAGATCTGATAGATATAATAGTTTTGGTATTTTTGGTATAAAGATGCAAAGTAAAAAGTAAAAGCAAAGTAAAAAGAAAAGCAAGATTAAAGTGATGGAGATTGATATGATGAGAATAGACCCGGGGGGCATAGGTTTCACTAGTGGCTTCTCTCAAGAGCATAAGTATTCTACGGTGGGTGAACAAATTACTGTTGAACAATTGACAAAATTGAGCATAGTTATGAGAATATCTAGGCATGATCATGTATATAGGCATCACGTCCGTGACAAGTAGATCGAAGCGATTCTGCATCTACTACTATTACTCCACTCATCGACCGCTATCCAGCATGCATCTAGAGTATTAAGTTAAGAACAAAGTAACGCTTTAAGCAAGATGACATGATGTAGAGAGATAAATTCACGCAATATGAAATAAACCCCATCTTGTTATGCTCGATGGCAACGATACAATACGTGCCTTGCTGCCCCTTCTGTCACTGGGTAAGGACACCGCAAGATCGAACCCAAAGCTAAGCACTTCTCCCATGGCAAGAACAACCAATCTAGTTGGCCAAACCAAACGGATAATTTGAAGAGACTTGCAAAGATAACAAATCATACATAAAAGAATTCAGAGAAGATTCAAATATTATTCATAGATAGACTTGATCATAAACCCTCAATTCATCGGTCTCAACAAACGCATCGCAAAAAGAAGATTACATCGAATAGATCTCCACAAGAGAGGGGGAGAACTTTGTATTGAGATTCAAAGAGAGAGAAGAAGCCATCTAGCTACTAACTATGGACCCGAAGGTCTAAGGTAAACTACTCACACTTCATCGGAGGGGCTAGGATGATGTAGAAGCCCTCGGTGATGACGGCCCTCTTCCGTCGGAGCTTCGGAATAGGCCCCAAGATGGGATCTCGTGGATACAGAAAGTTGCGGCGGTGGAATTAGGTTTTTGGCTCCTGTTCTGATCGTTTGGGGGTACGTGTGTATATATAGGAGGAAGAAGTACGCCGGAGGAGCAACGAGGGGTCCACGAGGCAGGGGGCGCGCCCTAGGGGGGCGCCCCCCACCCTCGTGACCGCCTCTTTTGTTCCTTGGAGCAGGGTCCAAGTCTCCTGGATCACGTTGTTGGGGAACGTTGCAGAAAATTAAAAATTTTCCTACGGTTTCACCAAGATCCATCTATGAGTTCATCTAAGAAACGAGTCAAGGGAGAGAGTTTGCATCTACATACCACTTGTAGATTGCGTGCGGAAGCTTGCAAGGTGATGATGTAGTCGTACTCGACGTGATTCGAATCACCGATGACCAAGTGCTGAACGGACAGCACCTCCGCGTTCAACACACGTACGGGATGGGAGACGTCTCCTCCTTCTTGATCCAGCAAGGGGAAAGGAGAGGTTGAGGAAGACAGCTCCACCGGCAGCACGACGGCGTGGTGATGGTGGAGAGGCAGTACTCCGACAGGGCTTCGCCAAGCACACAACGGAGGAGGAGAGGTGTTGGGGAGGGGAGGGCTGCGCCTTGGAGGGTGGTGTAGCTGCCCTCCCCTCACCCCTCTATTTATAGGGGGAAGGGAGAAGGGGGCCGGCCCCCTAGAACCCATCTA
>NC_041386.1:166140666-166218640 GCF_002162155.2 Triticum dicoccoides
AAGGAAGAGATACTTGACATTGGCAAAGCTCTAGCAAAACGAACTACACGATCTTTTATGCTATGCTTAGGATTGGGTCTTGTCCATCACATCATTCTCCTAATGATGTGATCCCGTTATCAACGACATCCAATGTCCATAGTCAGGAAACCATGACTATCTGTTGATCACAACGAGCTAGTCAACTAGAGGCTCACCAGGGACATATTGTGGTCTAAGTATTCACACGTGTATTACGATTTCCGGATAATACAGTTATAGCATGAATAAAAGACATTTATCATGAACATTGAAATATAATAATACTTTTATTATTGCCTCTAGGGCATATTTCCAACAGTCTCCCACTTGCACTAGAGTCACCAATCTAGTTACATTGTGATGAATCGAACACCCATAGAGTTCTGGTGTTGATCATGTTTTGCACGCGAGAGAGGTTTAGTCAGCGGATCTGCGACATTCTGATCCGTGTGCACTTTGCAAATCTCTATGTCTCCATCTTGAACATTTTCACGGATGGAGTTGAAACGACGCTTGATGTGCCTGGTCTTCTTGTGAAACCTGGGCTCCTTGGCGAGGGCAATAGCTCCAGTGTTGTCACAGAAGAGTTTGATCGGCCCCGACGCATTGGGTATGACTCCTAGGTCGGTGATGAACTCCTTCACCCAAATCGCTTCATGCGCTGCCTCCGAGGCTGCCATGTACTCTGCTTCACACGTAGATCCCGCCACGACGCTCTGCTTGCAGCTGCACCAGCTTACTGCTCCACCATTCAACATATACACGTATCCGGTTTGTGACTTAGAGTCATCCAGATCTGAGTCGAAGCTAGCGTCGACGTAACCCTTTACGACGAGCTCTTCGTCTCCTCCATAAACGAGAAACATGTCCTTCGTCCTTTTCGGGTACTTCAGGATATTCTTGACCGCTGTCCAGTGTTCCTTGCCGGGATTACTTTGGTATCTTGCTACCAAACTTACGGCAAGGTTTACATCGGGTCTGGTACACAGCATGGCATACATAATAGATCCTATGGCTGAAGCATAGGGGATGACACTCATCTCTTCTTTATCTTTTGCGGTGGTCGGTGACTGAGCCGAGCTCAGTCTCACACCTTGTAACATAGGCAAGAACCCCTTCTTGGACTGATCCATTTTGAACCTCTTCAAAATCTTATCAAGGTATGTGCTTTGTGAAAGACCTATGAGGCGTCTCGATCTATCTCTATAGATCTTGATGCCTAATATATAAGCAGCTTCTCCAAGGTCCTTCATTGAAAAACACTTATTCAAGTAGGCCTTAATGCTGTCCAGAAATTCTATATTATTTCCCATCAAGAGTATGTCATCTACATATAATATGAGAAATGCTACAGAGCTCCCACTCACTTTCTTGTAAACGCAGGCTTCTCCATAAGTCTGCATAAACCCAAACGCTTTGATCATCTCATCAAAGCGAATGTTCCAACTACGAGATGCTTGCACCAGTCCATAAATGGATCGCTGGAGCTTGCATACTTTGTAAGCGTTCCAAGGATCGACAAAACCTTCCGGCTGCATCATATACAGTTCTTCCTTAAGATGCCCGTTAAGGAATGCTGTTTTGACGTCCATCTGCCATATCTCATAATCATAGTATGCGGCAATTGCTAACATGATTCGGACGGACTTCAGCTTCGCTACGGGAGAGAAAGTCTCGTCGTAGTCAATCCCTTGAACTTGTCGATAACCCTTAGCGACAAGTCGAGCCTTATAGATTGTAACATTACCATCCGCGTCCGTCTTCTTCTTAAAAATCCATTTGTTTTCTATCGCTCGCTGATCATCGGGCAAGTCTGTCAAAGTCCATACTTTGTTTTCATACATGGATTCTATCTCGGATTTCATGGCTTCAAGCCATTTGTTGGAATCCGGGCCCGCCATCGCTTCTTCATAGTTCGAAGGTTCATTGTTGTCTAACAACATGATTTCCAGGACAGGGTTGCCGTACCACTCTGGTGCGGAACGTGTCCTTGTGGACCTACGAAGTTCAGTAGTAACTTGATCCGAAGTACCTTGATCATCATCATTGTTTTCCTCTTCAGTTGGTGTGGGCATCATAGGAACGGTTTCCTGCGCTGCGCCACTTTCCCGCTCAAGAGGTAGTACTTCATCGAGTTCTACTTTCCTCCCACTTACTTCTTTCGAGAGAAACTCTTTTTCCAGAAAGCATCCGTTCTTGGCAACAAAGATCTTGCCTTCGGATCTTAAGTAGAAGGTATACTCGACAGTTTCCTTAGGGTATCCTATGAATACGCATTTTTCCGACTTGGGTTCGAGCTTTTCAGGTTGAAGTTTCTTGACATAAGCATCGCATCCCCAAACTTTTAGAAACGACAGCTTAGGTTTCTTTCCAAACCATAATTCATACGGTGTCGTCTCAACGGATTTAGACGGTGCCCTATTTAAAGTGAATGTAGCTGTCTCTAGAGCGTATCCCCAAAATGATAGCGGTAAATCAGTAAGAGACATCATAGACCGCACCATATCCAATAGAGTGCGATTACGACGTTCGGACACACCGTTTCGCTGAGGTGTTCCAGGCGGCGTGAGTTGTGAAACGATTCCACATTTCCTTAAGTGTGTACCAAATTCGTGACTTAAGTATTCTCCTCCACGATCTGATCGTAAGAATTTTATCTTTCGGTCACGTTGATTCTCTACCTCATTCTGAAATTCTTTGAACTTTTCAAAGGTCTCAGACTTGTGTTTCATTAAGTAGACATACCCATATCTACTCAAGTCATCAGTGAGAGTGAGAACATAACGATATCCTCCGCGAGCCTCAACGCTCATTGGACCGCACACATCGGTATGTATGATTTCCAACAAGTTGGTTGCTCGCTCCATTGTTCCGGAGAACGGAGTCTTGGTCATTTTGCCCAAGAGGCATGGTTCGCATGTGTCAAACGATTCATAATCAAGAGACTCCAAAAGTCCATCAGCATGGAGCTTCTTCATGCGCTTGACACCAATGTGACCAAGGCGGCAGTGCCACAAGTATGTGGGACTATCGTTATCAACTTTAAATCTTTTGGCATCTACACTATGAACATGTGTAATATTACGCTCGAGATTCATTAAGAATAAACCATTGACCATCGGAGCATGTCCATAAAACATATCTCTCATATAAATCGAACAACCATTATTCTCAGACTTAAATGAGTAGCCATCTCGTATTAAACGAGATCCAGATACAATGTTCATGCTCAAACTTGGCACTAAATAACAATTATTAAGGTTCAAAACTAATCCCGTAGGTAAATGTAGAGGCAGCGTGCCGACGGCGATCACATCGACTCTGGAACCATTCCCGACGCGCATCGTCACCTCGTCCTTCGCCAGTCTCCGTTTATTCCGTAGCTCCTGCTGTGAGTTACAAATATGAGCAACGGCACCGGTATCAAATACCCAGGAGTTACTACGAGTACTGGTAAGGTACACATCAATCACATGTATATCAAATATACCTTTGGTGTTGCCAGCCTTCTTATCCGCTAAATATTTGGGGCAGTTCCGCTTCCAGTGACCCTTCCCCTTGCAATAAAAGCACTCAGTCTCAGGCTTAGGTCCATTCTTTGACTTCTTCCCGGTAACTGGCTTACCAGGCGCGGCAACCTCCTTGCCGTCCTTCTTGAAGTTCTTCTTACCCTTGCCCTTCTTGAACTTAGTGGTCTTATTGACCATCAACACTTGATGTTCTTTCTTGATTTCAGCCTCTGCTGACTTCAGCATTGAGAACACTTCAGGAATGGTCTTTTCCATCCCCTGCATGTTGTAGTTCATCACAAAGCTCTTGTAGCTTGGTGGGAGCGACTGGAGGATTCTGTCAATGACCGCCTCATCTGGGAGGTTAATGTTCAGCTGGGTCATACGGTTGTGCAACCCAGACATCTTCAGGATGTGCTCACTGACAGAACTGTTTTCCTCCATCTTACAACTGTAGAACTTGTCAGAGACATCATATCTCTCGACCCGGGCATGAGCTTGAAAAACTAGTTTCAGCTCTTCGAACATCTCATATGCTCCGTGGTGCTCAAAACGCTTTTGGAGCCCCGGTTCTAAGCTGTAAAGCATGCCGCACTGAACGAGGGAGTAATCATCAGCACGAGACTGCCAAGCATTCATAATGTCTTGGTTCTCTGGGACGGGAGCGTCACCTAGCGGTCCTTCTAGGACATATTGTTTCCCGGCAGCTATGAGGATGATCCTCAGGTTCCGGACCCAGTCCGTATAGTTGCTGCCATCATCTTTCAGCTTGGTTTTCTCTAGGAACGCGTTGAAGTTCATGTTGACATTAGCGTTGGCCATTGATCTACAAGACATATTTGCAAAGGTTTTAGACTAAGTTCATGATAATAAAGTTCTAATCAAATTATGAACTCCCACTCAGATTAGACATCCCTTTAGTCATCTAAGTGTTACACGATCCGAGTCGACTAGGCCGTGTCCGATCATCACGTGAGACGGACTAGTCATCGTCGGTGAACATTCTTATGTTGATCGTATCTTCCATATGACTCGTGTTCGACCTTTCGGTCTCCGTGTTCCGAGGCCATGTCTGCACATGCTAGGCTCGTCAAGTTAACCCGAAGTGTTTTCGCTGTGTAAAACTGTCTTACACCCGTTGTATGTGAACGTAAGAATCCATCACACCCGATCATCACGTGGTGCTTAGAAGCGATGAACTGTAGCAACGGTGCACAGTTAGGGGAGAACACTTCTTGAAATTTTATAAGGGATCATCTTATTTACTACCGTCGTCCTAAGTAAACAAGATGCATAAACATAATAAACATCACATGCAATTATATAGTTGTGACATGATATGGCCAATATCATATAGCTCCATTGATCTTCATCTTCGAGGCTCCATGATCATCTTGTCACCGGCTTGACACCATGATCTCCATCATCATGATCTCCATCATCGTGTCTTCATGAAGTTGTCACGCCAACGACTACTTCTACTTCTATGACTAACGTTTAGCAATAAAGTAAAGTAGTTTACATGGCGTTATTCAATGACACGCAGGTCATACAAAAAATAAAGACAACTCCTATGGCTCCTGCCGGTTGTCATACTCATCGACATGCAAGTCGTGAATCCTATTACAAAGAACATGATCTCATACATCACAATTCATCATTCATCACAACTTCTGGCCATATCACATCACATGATCAATCGCTGCAAAAACAAGTTAGACGTCCTCTAATTGTTGTTGCATCTTTTACGTGGCTGCAATTGGGTTCTAGCAAGAACGTTTTCTTACCTACGAATCACCACAACGTGATTTTGTCAACTTCTATTTACCCTTCATAAGGGCCTTGTTCATCGATTCCGCTCCAACTAAAGTGGGAGAGACAGACACCCGCCAGCCACCTTATGCAACTAGTGCATGTCAGTCGGTGGAACCGGTCTCACGTAAGCGTACGTGTAAGGTTGGTCCGGGCCGCTTCATCCCACAATACCGTTGAGCAAGAAAATACTAGTAGAGGCAAGTAAGATGACAAAATCCACGCCCACAACAAAATTGTGTTCTACTCGTGTAAAGAGAACTACGCATAGACCTAGCTCTGATCCAACTGTTGGGGAACGTTGCAGAAAATTAAATTTTTTCCTACGGTTTCACCAAGATCCATCTATGAGTTCATCTAAGCAACGAGTCAAGGGAGAGAGTTTGCATCTACATACCACTTGTAGATTGCGTGCGGAAGCTTGCAAGGTGATGATGTAGTCGTACTCGACGTGATTCGAATCACCGATGACCAAGTGCTGAACGGACAGCACCTCCGCGTTCAACACACGTACGGGACGGGAGACGTCTCCTCCTTCTTGATCCATCAAGGGGAAAGGAGAGGTTGAGGAAGACAGCTCCACCGGCAGCACGACGGCGTGGTGATGGTGGAGAGGCAGTACTCCGACAGGGCTTCGCCAAGCACACAACGGAGGAGGAGAGGTGTTGGGGAGGGGAGGGCTGCGCCTTGGAGGGTGGTGTAGCTGCCCTCCCCTCACCCCTCTATTTATAGGGGGAAGGGAGAAGGGGGCCGACCCCCTAGAACCCATCTAGGGGGGGGTGCGGCGGCCAAGGGGAGAGGGGGAGAGGGTGGCTTGCCCCCCAAGCCAAGGGGGCGCCCCCTCTAGGGTTCCCCCCTCAACCCTAGGCGCATGGGCCCAAGGGAGGGGGTGCGGCCAGCCCACCAGGGGCTGGCTCCCTGCCCCACGCAGCCCATGTGGCCCCCCGGGAGGGGTGGCCCCTCCCGGTGGACCCCCGGAACCCTTCCGGTGGCCCCGGTACAATACCGGTATGACCCCGAAACTTCCCGGTGTCCGTTTGACAACTTCCCATATATAAATCTTTACCTCCGGACCCTTCCAGAGCTCCTCGTGACGTCCAGGATCCCATCCGGGACTCCGAACAACATTCGGTAGTCACATACTAGTCTTCCTAATAACCCTAGCGTCACCGAACCTTAAGTGTGTAGACCCTACGGGTTCGGGAGACATGCAGACATGACCTAGACGCTCTCAGGTCAATAACCAACAGCGAGATCTGGATACCCATGATGGCTCCCACATGCTCCTCGATGTTGTCATCGGATGAACCACGATGTCGAGGATTCGATCAAACCCTGTATGCAATTCCCTTTGTCAATCGGTACGTTACTTGCCCGAGACTCGATCGTCGGTATCCCAATACCTTGTTCAGTCTCGTTACCGGCAAGTCACTTTACTCGTACCGTAATGCATGATCCCGTGTCCAACACCTTGGTCACATTGAGCTCATTATGATGATGCATTACCGAGTGGGCCCAGAGATACCTCTCCGTCATACGGAGTGACAAATCTCAGTCTCGATCCGTGTCAACCCAACAGATACTTTCGGAGATACCTGTAATGCACCTTTATAGTCACCCAGTTACGTTGTGACGTTTGATACACCCAAGGCACTCTTACGGTATCCGGGAGTTACACGATCTCATGGTCGAAGGAAGAGATACTTGACATTGGCAAAGCTCTAGCAAAACGAACTACACGATCTTTTATGCTATGCTTAGGATTGGGTCTTGTCCATCACATCATTCTCCTAATGATGTGATCCCGTTATCAACGACATCCAATGTCCATAGTCAGGAAACCATGACTATCTGTTGATCACAACGAGCTAGTCAACTAGAGGCTCACCAGGGACATATTGTGGTCTAAGTATTCACACGTGTATTACGATTTCCGGATAATACAGTTATAGCATGAATAAAAGACATTTATCATGAACATTGAAATATAATAATACTTTTATTATTGCCTCTAGGGCATATTTCCAACACACGTTCGGTGAGAAAATCACGTTCCCGAAGATTTTATTCCGTTTGGACTCCGTTTGATATTCCGTTTATCCGAAACACTGAAATAGGCAAAAACAGCAATTCTGGGCTGGGCCTCCGGTTAATAGGTTAGTCCCAAAAATAATATAAAAGTGGAAAATAAAGCCCAATATAGTCCATAACAGTAGATAATATAGCATGGAGCAATCAAAAATTACAGATACGTTGGAGACGTATCAGGCATCCCCAAGCTTAATTCCTGCTCGTCCTCAAGTAGGTAAATGATAAAAAGAGAATTTTTGATGCGGAGTGCTACTTGGCATAATTTCAATGCAAATCTTCTTAATTGTGGTATGAATATTCAGATTAGAAAGATTCAAGACAAAAGGTTATATTGACATAAAAAATAATAATACTTCAAGCATACTAATAAAGCAATTATGTCTTCTCAAAATAACATGGCCAAAGAAAGTTATCCCTACAAAATCATATAGTCTGGCTATGCTCCATCTTCACCACACAAAGTATTCAAATCATGCACAACCCCGATGACAAGCCAAGCAATTGTCTCATACTCTAACTTTTTCAAAACTTTTTCAATCTTCACGCAATACATGAGCGTGAGCCATGGATATAGCACTATAGGTGGAATAGAATGGTGGCTGTGGAAAAGACAAAAAGGAGGGGAAGATGGTCTCACATCAACTAGACGTATCAACGGGCTATGGAGATGCCCATCAATAGATATCAATGTGAGTGAGTAGGGATTGCCATGCAACGGATGCACTAGAGCTATAAATGTATGAAAGCTCAACAAAAGAAACTAGTGGGTGTGCATCCAACTTGCTTGCTCACGAAGACCTAGGGCAATTTGAGGAAGCCCATTATTGGAATATACAAGCCAAGTTCTATAATGTAAAATTCCCACTAGTATATGAAAGTGACAACATATGAGACTCTCTATATGAAGAACATGGTGCTACTTTGAAGCACAATATATGAGACTCGCTATATCACGGTGCTACTTAGAAGCACAAGTGTGGAAAAAGGATAGTAGCATTGCCCCTTTTTATTTATTTTCTTTTTTTGGGCCTTCTCTCTTTTTTTGGCCTTGCTCTTTTTTTATTGGGACAATGCTCTATTGAATGATGATCATCACACTTTTATTTATTTACAACTCAATGATTACAACTCGATTCTAAAACAAAGTATGACTCTATATGGATGCCTCCGGCGGTGTACCGGGATATGCAATGAATCAAGAGTGAAAAGTATGAAGAAATTATGAACGGTGGCTTTGCCACAAATACTATGTCAACTACATGATCATGCTAAGCAATATGGCAATGATGAATGTGTCATGATGAACTAGATGGTGGAAAGTTGCATGGCAACATATCTCGGAATGGCTATGGAAATGCCATAATAGGTAGGTATGGTGGTTGTTTTGAGAAAGGTATATGGTAGGTGTATGATACCAGCGAAAGGTGCGCGGTATTAGAGAGGCTAGCAGAGGTGGAAGGGTGAGAGTGCGTATAATCCATGGACTCAACATTAATCATAAAGAACTCATATACTTATTGCAAAAATCTAGAAGTTATCAAAGCAAAGTATTACGCGCATGCTCCTAGGGGGATAGATTGGTAGGAAGAGACCACCGCTCGTCCCCGACCACCACTCATAAGGAAGACAATAAATAAATAAATCATTCTCCGACTTCATTACATAACGGTTCACCATACATGCATGCTACGGGAATCACAAACCTTAACACAAGTATTCTTTAAATTCACAACTACTCAACTAGCATGACTGTAATATTATCACCTCCATATCTCAAAACAATTATCATGCTTCAATCTTTTCTTAGTATTCAACACACTCAAAATAAAGTTTCACAAATTTTGAATACCAAGCATATTATTATTAAGCAAATTACCATGCTATTAAGAGACTCTCAAAACAATTTAAGTGAAGCATGAGAGATCAATAGTTTCTTTAAAACAAATCCACCACCGTGCTCTAAAAGATCTAAGTGAAGCACATAGAGAAAAATTATAACACTCAAAAGATATAAGTGAAGCACATAGAACAAAATTGTCTAGCTCAAAAGATATAATTGAAGCACATAGAGCAAAACTACTTAGCTCAAAAGATATAAGTGAAGCACATAGAGTATTCTATCAAATTTTAATTCATGTATGGCTCTCTCAAAAGGTGTGTACAGTTACAGCAAGGATGATTGTGGCATACTAAGACACAAAGACACAGATAATACAAGACACTCCAAGCAAAACACATATCATGTTGGTGAATAAAAATATAGCTCCAAGTAAATTACCGATGGAAGTGGACGAAAGAGGGGATGCCTTCCGGGGCATCCCCAAGCTTTGACTTTTTGGTGTCCTTGGATTATCTTGGGGGTGCCATGGGCATCCCCAAGCTTAGGCTCTTGCCACTCCTTGTTCCATGATCCATCAAAAGAATTCACCCAAAACTTGAAAACTTCACAACACAAAACTCAAAATAGAAAACTCGTGAGCTCCGTTAGCGAAAGAAAACAAAAGACCACTTCAAGGTACTGTAATGAACTCATTCTTTATTTATATTGGTGTTAAAACTACTGTATTCCAACTTCTGTATGGATTATAAACTATTTTACTAGCCATAGATTCATCAAAATAAGCAAACAACACACGAAATACAGAATCTGTCAAAAACAGAACAGTCTGTAGTAATCTGTAGCTAGCGCAAGATCTGGAACCCCAAAAATTCTAAAATAAATTGCTGGACGTGAGGAATTTATCTATTAATCATCTTAAAAACGAATTAACTAAATATAACTCTTCAAATAAAAATGACAGCAGTTCTCGTGAGCGCTAAAGTTTCTGTTTTTTACAGCAAGTTCAACAAGACTTTCCTCAAGTCTTCCCAACGGTTCTACTTGGCACAAACACTAATTAAACACAAAAAAACACAACCAAAACAGAGGCTAAATAATTTATTTATTACTAAACAGGAGCAAAAGGCAAGGAATAAAAATAAAATTGGGTTGCCTCCCAACAAGCGCTATCGTTTAACGCCCCTAGCTAGGCATAAAAGCGAGGATAGATCTAAGTATAGCCATCTTTGGTAGGCAATCCATAAGTGGCTCTCATGATAGTTTCATATGGTAATTTTATTTTATTTCTTGGAAAGTGTTCCATGCCCTTTTTTAATGGAAATTAAAATCTAATATTCCCTTCCTTCATATCAATAATCGCACCAACCGTTCTAAGGAAAGGTCTACCAAGAATAATAGGGCAAGAAGGATTGCAATCTATATCAAGAACAATGAAATCTACGGGCACATAATTCCTATTTGCAACAATAAGAACATCACTAATCCTTCCCATAGGTTTCTTAATAGTGGAATCCGCAAGATGCAAGTTTAGAGAGCAATCATCAAAATTACGGAAATCTAGTAAATCGCACGAAGTCTTGGGAATAGTAGAGACACTAGCACCCAAATCACACAAAGCATAAAACTCATGATCTTTAATTTTAATTTTAATACTTGGTTCCCACTCATCATTTCTAGGGATATAAACTTTCAACTCAAGTTTTTCTTCATAAGATTGCATCAAGGCATCAACAATATGTTCGGTGAAGGCTTTATTTTGACTATAAGCATGTGGAGAATTTAGCACAGATTGCAACAAGGAAATACAATCAATTAAAGAGAAAATTTCATAATTAAATTCCTTAAAATCCAATATAGTGGGTTTAGCAACATCTAGATTTTTATTTCTTTCAATCCCACTTTCATCAATTTCATCATCAAGATCTAAATACTCCAAATTTTTAGAACGCCTTCTAGGTAAAGGAAGATCATATTCAGTTTCATCAAGATTCATATTGCAAAATAAAGATTTAATAGGGGACACATCAATAACTTTTAGATCTTCATCTTGATTTTCATAGGTATTGGAGGAACACGCTTTAATAAAGGCATCTTTGGAAGCACGCATCCTAGCGGTTCTCTCCTTGCACTCATCAATGGAAATTCTCATGGATTTGAGAGACTCATTGATATCATGCTTAGGAGGAATATATCTAAACTTTAAAGAATCAACCTCAAGAGAAATTATATCAATGTTTCTAGCCAAATCATCAATCTTAAGCAATTTCTCTTCAAGCAAAGCATTAAAATTCTTTTGTGAATTCATAAACTCTTTAACACTATTCTCAAATTCAGAGGGCATCTTATTATAATTTCCATAAGAGTTGTTGTTGGAATTACCAAAATTATTAGAAGGATTACTAGGATATGGCCTAGGATTAAAATTCCCTCTATAAGCGTTGTTACAAAAATTATTCCTACCAACAAAATTCACATCCATAGATTCATTGTTATTCTCAATCAAAGTAGACAAAGGCATATCATTAGGATCAGAAGAAACACTCTTAGTAGCAAATAATTTCATAAGTTCATCCATCTTTCCACTCAACACATTAATTTCTTCTATCGCATGCACTTTTTTATTAGAAGATCTTTCAGTATACCATTGAGAATAATTAACCATAATATTATCTAGGAGTTTAGTAGCATCTCCTAAAGTGATTTCCATAAAAGTGCCTCCCACGGCCGAATCTAAAAGATTTCTAGAAGCAAAATTCAATCCGGCATAAATTTTTTGTATAATCATCCACAAATTCAAACCATGAGTAGGGCAATTACGTATCATTAATTTCATTCTCTCCCAAGCTTGTGCAACATGTTGATGATCAAGTTGTTTAAAGTTCATAATATCGTTTCTAAGAGAGATGATCTTAGACGGAGGAAAATACTTAGAGATAAAAGCATCTTCGCACTTGTTCCATGAATCAATACTATTCTTAGGCAAAGACGAAAACCAAGCTTTAGCACGATCTCTAAGCGAAAAAGGAAATAGCTTCAATTTAACAACATCATTATTGACATCTTTTTTCTTTTGCATATCACATAAATCAACGAAGCTATTCAGATGAGTAGCGGCATCTTCACTAGGAAGGCCGACGAATTGATCTTTCATAACAAGATTCAACAAAACAGTATTAATTTCACAAGATTCAGCATCGGTAAGAGGAGCAATCGGAGTGCTAAGGAAATCATTATTATTGGTATTGGTGAAGTCACACAATTTAGTAGTATCTTGAGCCATCACGACAAACAAGCAATCTAACACACGAGCAAACAAAAAGCAAGCGGGCAAAAAGAGGCAAATAGAGAGGGAGGATAGGGAGAGACAGGGCGAATAAAACGGCAAGGTGAATTGGGGGGAGAGGAAAACGAGAGGCAAATGGCAAATAATGTAATGCGAGAGATAGGGATTGTGATGGGTACTTGGTATGTTGACTTTTTCATAGACTCCCCAGCAACGGTGCCAGAAATCCTTCTTGCAACGTCTTGAGCTTGCTTTGGTTTTCCCCGAAGAGGAAGGGATGATGCAGTAGAGTAGCGTAAGTATTTCCCTCAGTTTTTGAGAACCAAGGTATCAATCCAGTAGGAGCCCACGCTCAAGTCCCTCGTACCTGCACAAAGCGATAGCTACTCGCAACCAACGCGATTAGGGGTTGTCAATCCCTTCACGGTCACTTACGAGAGTGAGATCTGATAGATATAATATTTTTGGTATTTTTGGTATAAAGATGCAAAGTAAAAAGTAAAAGCAAAGTAAAAAGCAAAGCAAGATTAAAGTGATGGAGATTGATATGATGAGAATAGACCCGGGGGCCATAGTTTTCACTAGTGGCTTCTCTCAAGAGCATAAGTATTCTACGGTGGGTGAACAAATTACTGTTGAGCAATTGACAGAATTGAGCATAGTTATGAGAATATCTAGGCATGATAATGTATATAGGCATCATGTCCGTGATAGGTAGATCGAAATGATTCTGCATCTACTACTATTACTCCACTCATCGACCGCTATCCAGCATGCATCTAGAGTATTAAGTTAAAAGCAGAGTAACGCTTTAAGCAAGATGACGTGATGTAGAGAGATAAATTCATGCAATATGAAATAAACCCCATCTTGTTATGCTCGATGACAACGATACAATACGTGCCTTGCTGCCCCTTCTGTCACTGGGTAAGGACACCGCAAGATCGAACCCAAAGCTAAGCACTTCTCCCATGGCAAGAACTACCAATCTAGTTGGCCAAACCAAACGGATAATTCGAAGAGACTTGCAAAGATAACCAATCATACATAAAAGAATTCAGAGAAGATTCAAACATTATTCATAGATAGACTTGATCATAAACCCTCAATTCATCAGTCCCAACAAACACACCGCAAAAAAAAGATTACATCGAATAGATCTCCACAAGAGAGGGGGAGAACTTTGTATTGAGATTCAAAGAGAGAGAAGAAGCCATCTAGCTACTAACTATGGACCCGAAGGTCTGAGGTAAATTACTCACACTTCATCGGAGGGGCTAGGATGATGTAGAAGCCCTCCGTGATGACGGCCCTCTTCCGGCGGAGCTCCGGAACAGGCCCCAAGATGGGATCTCGTGGATACAGAAAGTTGCGGCGGTGGAATTAGGTTTTTGGCTCCTGTTCTGATCGTTTGGGGGTACGTCTGTATATATAGGAGGAAGAAGTACGCCAGAGGAGCAATGAGGGGCCCACGAGGCAGGGGGCGCGCCCTAGGGAGGGCGCCCCCACCCTTGTGACCGCCTCTTTTGTTCCTTGGAGCAGGGTCCATGTCTCCTGGATCACGTTCGGTGAGAAAATTACGTTTCCGAAGATTTTGTTCCGTTTGGACTCCGTTTGATATTCCATTTATCTGAAACACTGAAATAGGCAAAAAAAAACAGCAATTCTGGGCTGGGCCTCTGGTTAATAGGTTAGTCCCAAAAATAATATAAAAGTGGAAAATAAAGCCCAATATAGTCCAAAACAGTAGATAATATAGCATGGAGCAATCAAAAATTATAGATACGTTGGAGACATATCAGCTGCTCCGAGAGAAACTGACACTTGTCATTTGAGAGCAACCCATCCTCCGAGGACTTTGAGCGAAAATCATCAAGTGAGGAAAAAACCCAAACCCAAACACCTACAAACCCCAAGTGATTGAGCATCACTGAAGAGATTGATCCTGTGTGGATCCGACGCTTGTTACCTTTGAAGACTGTGCTTCTTCCAGACGGTTAGGCGTCATGGTCTAGAGCATCCAAGAGGAATTGTGGATCGCCGAGTGACCAAGTTTGTGAAGGTTCAGAAGTCACCTGAAGACTTACCACGAGTGATTGGACGAGGTCTGTGTGACCTTAGTCCAAGGAGAATACGGTGAGGACTTGGTGTCCCGAGCTGCGTGTTCAGGACTGGGTGTCCGGGACTGTGTGTCCTCGAGTTTAAATACTCAGCCACTACAACCAGACGTACAACTGAGACAGCAGTTGGAACTGGTCTATCAAATCATTGTCTTCACCAAGCTTACTGGTTCTATTCCCTCAACTCTTTCATTTCCTCATAACTGTGTTGTGTGTTTGTTCATATCTATGTTTGAAGACTTTGACTGAAGACTTTCTCAATTTCCTTAGTTCAATTTCTTCAGTCTGTTTGTCTTCATCCTGTGTTATCCTGTGCTTACGCTTCTTGTACTATGTGTCTGTCTTCATTTCATCATGATGACTATGCTTGTATTCTGTTATGTTTACTTTTGAGTACTTATTACGCTGCTAGTAGTTCTTCGCTAAGGAATTTCGTCACCAGCAAATTCCTCAGTGAAGAATTTCATAAAAATCGCCTATTCACCCCCCTCTAGTCGATATAACGCACTTTCAATTGGTATCAGAGCAAGGTACTCCCTTGTTCTGTGTGATTTTGGTTTAACCGCCTGGAGTTTTAGTTATGTCGACCGCAGGTATGATCAAGGTCTCTGCTGGGTGTCCTACCTTCGATGGGACGGACTACCCCTACTGGAAGAATAAGATGCGAATGCATCTTGAGGCAATTGATAACGATCTCTGGTTTGTTGTGGAAATGGTGTTCCCTCAGTCACACCTTATCTGAATGCTACTGATGTGAAGAGATTCAAGCAAGTCGACTCTCAAGCGAAGAATATCATATGTGGCCATCTGAGCAAAGGACAGTATGACAGAGTAAGTGCTTTGGAGACAGCGAAGCTTATCTGGGACAGGTTGTCCAAAGTGAATGAAGGAGTCTCAACACAGCGTGACTCTCGAGTTGATGTTCTTCGCAATCTCTTCAACCGCTTCAAAAGACTCGACAATGAAAATGTTCAACAAACCTTCGATCGCCTCACTGACATCTCAAATGAGCTTCAAGCACTTGGTGCCACTGACATCACCGACCATGAGGTGGTGAAGAAATTGCTGAGATCGCTTGATTCCTCATTTGACACTCTGGCATTGATGATACAAGAACGTGCTGATTACAAGTCACTTGATCCCGCTGATATTCTCGAGAGGCTAAATACTCATGAGTTCCAACTTGCTGAAAAAAGAGATCTCTATGGTTCGAGCTATGGCAGATCACGTGCACTGAAGGCCAAGGCAGTATCTGACTCCGAAGATAAAGACTCTGGTAGCAGCCTTGTTGATCCTGAAGAACTAAGCCATGATCTAGCTCTGCTTGTGCAGAAGTTCCAAAAGTTCTCAAGACGTGGTCGCCTTGGAAGACCGTCAAGGAGCAATGATTCCTCATCTAGTGACTACAAGAGGAGGCTCTGTCACAAATGCAAGAAACCTGGACATTACATTCAAGATTGTCCTCAGTGGGAAAAGGAATCAAAGAAGAAGAAATATAAGGATTACAGTTCTGATGATGCGGAGAAAAATAAGAAATCCACAAAATCTTCATCATCAAAATCCTCAAAGTCTTCATATCACAAGAAGAGCAGCTCCAAGAAGGCTAGGGCATTCATTGGCAACTCTGAGGCTGAATCTGAAGAAAATGAGGAAGATGAGTCATCTGAGGAGTCTGAATCCGGAGTGGCGAGCCTAGCTCTCGCTACTGCATTCGTCAGCAAGTCTATCTTCAACACTGAAGAAAATGACCTCACCAACAAGGCTGATGAAGGCGATGATGACTACGCTCCCACCTATTGCTTCATGGCAAAGGGTGCAAAGGTACTCAAATATACCTCCTTGGAATCAAGTGAGCATGAATCTGATGAAAACCTTAAGCCCAGCTATTCTAAACTTGCTAAGATTGCTGTAAAACAACAAAGGGATCTTGAAAAGGTTCAAAACATGCTAGACAAAAGTGATGATATGTTGGGTGAAGAAATGGATCGCACTAAAGCCTTGACTGAAAATCTTCAGAAACTTCAGACTAGGTTTGACAATCTTCAAGGTCATCATAACACTCTCTTATCTGATCATGAGAAGCTTTCTTATGAATTTCTTCAAAGAAAGCAAGACCTTGAGAAGCTAAGAGTGAGTTATGAAGATCTTCAGAAGGAGCGTGATTCATTACTTGCTCAACAAATCAGCGCTTCTCAGGAAGAATTTGTTCCTCCTTGTTTGAAATGCATTGAACGTGAATCTGCTAATTCTTCACCTGAATGTTCAAATGCTGCTAATGTTTCAAATTCTTCACATGCCCTGCTATCACTAATTCCTCATCTGAGGACATTGCTAGTATCACTGACGATGCAGGGCTGAAGGAATTGTACATGACAGGCATGTACAAAAGCCTCAAAGGGCATCAGACTCTTTGTGATGTGCTTAAAAAGTAGATCCTCAACAGGAACCCTAGGAAAGAGGGTATTGCTTTTGAGAGGAAACTCAATGCTGATGGTACATATTGGAAGCCTGAGCGGTACCCCAAAACTACATGGGTTGCTGCAAAGGGACCTCCAGTTGATCCATCTAACTTATCTGGATTTGCATGTGAATCTCCTCATTCTGATGATGAGTCATTTGACTCCAACTATAAACTGTTCAAAAATCAGAATGGTGAAGTATTTGCTAGATATGTTGGCACTAATTGCAGGAACGGTCCTCCTATGAAGAAAATCTGGGTTCTCAAAAGATGCCTTGAAAATCTTCAGGTGAATGTCATCATGACGCCACCTGTGAAGAATAGGAACCCCAGATCAAATTCTTCATATGGACCAAATTCTTCATATGGATCCAAGTCCTCATACGGACCAAACTCTTCACATGGATCATATTACTCAAAAGGATCAAAGTCCTCATATGAACATCATCGTGCTAACCCGTCTGTTTCGCAGGAAAGCTCTAAGGATTATGGATATGTGAATTATTCTTCAAATAATTATGTCCATAAGTCCTCGAAGAATTTCTCTGCCTACTCTTATGCTTACTCTAACCCCTCTTATGTGAAACGAAATGGACTGGCTTCTATGCCATCCTTCTCGTATGGAGCTCACAGAGTGATGACCTCTTTGCCACCCCTTCATATGTGGGTGATGAAGAAAAAGAACTAATCTCTTCTGCAGGGTCAGGTCTCGATACGTACGTAATCGTTTGAAGAATTTGTTGGAGACCTGAGTATGCCTGATAGGATGCAGGCTAATCATGAAGAAATGAACTTTCATTTCTCACGTCCTCATACTGCTTTATCTGTTCTGTTGCTTGATGAAATTGATCTGATGAATGGACGTCATATTCTTCACTGATGAAGTATATGAGTTTGTAAGATGCACTAATTCATCTGCAGGATGATCAACCCAAAGCCACTGAGTGGGTCCTCGATAGTGGATGTACAAATCACATGACTGGTGACAAGAATCTATTGATGGATGCTCCATTATCTCCGTAGCATCTGAAGCATATCATCTTTGCCGACAAAGGCAAAAGTCAGGTATTGGGTCTAAGTAAGGTTGCGATCACAAAGGATCGACACATGGACAAAGTCATGCTTGTTGAGTCCTTAGGATACAACCTTATGTCTGTCTCAATTCTTTGTGATCTTGATATGGTTGTTGTCTTTGACAAGTATCGTTGTGTTGTGGTTATGGAAGCTGACAATTTCAAAGTCTTCGAAGGCTTTAGGAGAGGAGACCTATATATTGTTGATTTCTCTACAGGACCACAACCAGCCGTGTGTCTACTTGCAAATGCTTCAGAAGACTAGCTCTAGCATCAACGACTTGGTCATGCAGGCATGAGGAATTTGCACACGCTTGCGAAGAAGAAGCATGTCATCGACATCGAGAATGTCAAATTCCTCAAGGATCACCTATGTGGAGCCTGTGAAGGTGGGAAGATGACAAAGGCCAAGCATCCAGCGAAGACTATCATGACCACTACTCGCCCATTTGAATTGCTGCACATGGATCTCTTTGGTCCTAATCATTATTCTGCTGTTTCAAATGAAGCATCTCAATATGGCTTTGTTATTGTTGATGATTACTCTCGTTACACATGGGTACACCTTGTTACTTACAAACATGAAGTGCAGGAAGTCTTCAAACAACTTTCCTCGAGGGCTTCAACTAACTTTGGTGTGAAGATCAAGCACATCAGAAGTGATAATGGCACTGAGTTCAAGAATTCTGGTCTCGCTGACTATCTTGATGAACTTGGTATTACTCATGAGTTATCTGCTCCTTATACTCCTCAGCAGGACGGCATCGTGGAGCGCAAGAACATAACTCTTGCTGAGATGGCTCACGCAATGCTTGATGAATACAAAATGCCTCGTCGTTTCTGGACTGAGGCAATTGATACTGCGTGCCACATCATCAACATAGTATATCTTCACAAATTCTTCAAGAAGACTGCCTATGAACTCCTCACTGATAAGAAACCCAATGTAAGTTATTTCAAAGTCTTCGGTGCCAAATGTTGGATTAGAGATCCTCATCACAACTCAAAATTTGCACCGAAAGCACATGAAGGTTTTATGCTTGGTTACGGAAAGGAATCGCACACCTACAGAGTCTTCAACAACATTCTTCACAAGGTTGTTGAAACTGTAGATGTGCGGTTCGATGAAACTAATGGCTCGCAAAGAGAGCACCTACCTACTGTGGTAGATGAACCAGCACCTGAGGAAACTATCAAGTTCAAGGCTACTGAGGATGTCATTCCTACTAAAGAATCTGCTGAAGAATTCATTCCAGAACATGAAGAACATCGAGCTAATGCACCTGAAGAAAACACTGAAGAAAATGGTGCTGAAGAGAATGCTGATCAAATTCCTCAACGACAACTAGCTCATCCTCGCATTGCAAAAGAAGTGCAAGTTGAAAAGATCATCAATGACATCAAAGCACCAGGTCCTCTCACACGCTCAAAAGCTTCACATTTATCTAAATTTTGTGGGCACTATGCCTTTGTCTCTATCACAGAGCCCACTAAGGTAGATGAAGCATTTCTGGAGCCTGAGTGGATTCAGGCCATGCAAGAAGAATTACATCAGTTCGAGCTCAACAATGTCTGGGAACTGGTCAAACGTCCAGATCCTCGCAAGCACAATATCATTGGCACAAAGTGGATCTACCGCAACAAGCAAGATGAAAATGGCCTTGTGGTGAGGAATAAGGCACGGCTCGTAGCTCAAGGCTACCCACAGGTTGAAGGAATTGACTTCGATGAAACTTTTGCACCTGTTGCTAGACTTGAGGCTATTCGCATATTACTTGCTTATGCTAACCATCATGATATCACTTTATATCAAATGGATGTGAAAAGTGCATTCCTCAATGGTAAGCTTGAGGAAGAAGTATATGTTGCTCAACCCCCCAGGTTTTGAAGATCCGAAGAATCCTGACAAAGTCTTCAGACTCAACAAGGCCCTCTATGGCCTCAAGCAGGCCCCACGGGCGTGGTATGACACATTGAAGGAATTCTTCATGGAGAAAGGCTTCAAGCCCGGTTCACTCGGCCCTACTCTTTTCACTAAATCTTATGATGGTGAATTGTTTGTGTGCCAAATATATGTTGATGATATTATCTTTGGTTGTACTGACCAACGTTATAGTGATGAATTTGCCTATATGATGAGTGAAGAATATCAAATGTCTATGATGGGAGAGTTGAAATTCTTCTTAGGTCTTCAAATTCTTCAACAACGCAATGGCATATTCATATCTCAGGAGAAATACCTCAAGGATGTACTGAGGAAATTCTGCATGCAAGATTGCAAAGGCGTCAAAATTCCCATGCCCATAAATGGCCATCTATGCACTGATGAAAATGGTATTGACTTCGATCATAAGGTATACCGCTCCATGATTGGTTATTTATTATACTTATGTGCATCTAGGCCAGATATAATGCTTAGTGCTTGCATGTGTACCCGATTTCAAGCTACACCGAAGGAATCACACCATAAGGCTATGAAGCATATTCTTCAATATCTAGCTCACACACCAACACTTGGATTATGGTACCCCAAGGGACCGGCTTTTGATCTCGTTGGATACTCTGACTCTGACTATGCTGGTGATCGTGTGGACCGCAAGTCAACATCTGGTACATGTCATTTCCTCGGATGATTTTTGGTCTGTTGGTCCTCGAAGAAACAGAACTGCGTATCACTATCGACTGCTGAAGCTGAGTACATTGTCGCTGGTTCTTGCTGTGCTCAATTGCTATGGATGAAGCAAACTCTCAAGGACTACGATGTCAACATGAAGAATGTGCCTCTCTTCTGTGACAATGAGAGTGCCATCAAGATTGCTCACAACCCAGTTTCAGCACTCGAAGACTAAGCACACTCAGATTCGTCATCATTTTCTTCGTGATCATGTGTTGAAGGGCGACATTTCTATTGAGCATGTGAAGACTGAAAAACAGCTAGCTGATATCTTCACAAAGCCCTTGGATGAGAAGATATTTAGCAAGTTGCGGTGTGAGCTAAATATCCTAGAATCTTCGAATGTTCTTTGAAAAGGACACTCATCCTAACACTTATGCAAAATTAATGACTTAGATGTGCAACACATGGAGAAATGGTTTTCTTCAATCAATGAAGAATAACACTCTTAGTGTGAAGAAATTAACGAAGAATTTGATTCTCAGAACCCTACGATAATTGTACGCGGTGTCTAAAATCATCATTCTTATATGGTGGGTCACGCCACCACCAAAAGTTGAAACTCCTCAATTGTTCATATTGTTCAACTTTGCATTGTCTTCACTGTTTCCGTCATTTTTCTTCATTGGCTATATATATATATATATATATATATATATATATATATATATATATATATATATATATATGAGTTTATGTCCTCTACAGTATTCAATTATTGCTAATTCTTCAAGTTGGTTTTTCTTCTAAGTGAATGTGATCGGACCCTTCCCCCTCTATGCTAAACTCAACCCAATCTGTTCACAAATTCTTCATGTGCGTTCTATTTGAAACTCGTTCAAAATCTTCACTGTGTCCTTGTCAACTGAAGAAATTGCAAACGGAACTTTAAAACCTATCTTATCTAAATTTTCGGCTTTGCCGCTCAAACCGTTCCGCATCCCACGATACACTTATCCATTCACCCACAATTGTACACGATCTCCACCTCTCAGTACGTGGGTGACACATGTCAAGCGAATGAGAAGGGTCAGGGGCACGTTCGTCCAATTTCTTTTGGTGAACAGTTTTTCACCGTGGCTATAAATACCCCTCTTCCCCTTCCTCACTTCTTTTACTCCGCTCGACCTCTCTCCAGCTCGAGCTTCTCAAACCCTAGTGCCGCCGCTACTTCATCATCGCTGGTGAGGAAGAGCTTCACTGCCTCGACCTTGTCGCCGCCGTACTCGCGCCGGCCGCGGAAATCTTCACTCCCCGCCGCCGTAGCCGTCTTCCTCCGCCGAGTTAGGGCGTGGAAGATCTACATAGACGAACTTCACCTCTCCACCTCACTGTTCGTCGTGTTCTTCATCCAGGGTAATTAAAAGTTACTTTTACTGCCCTCGTTGATTCGAATGATTATCTATAAAATCTTCAAAGGTGTTTTTCTTCATATCTTCACACACTAAAACACCTCACATATCATCTGTTCTTGATTCGTTTATCTAAGCTATGTTTTTCTTCAAGATTCCTCAAATGTGTGGTTTTTGATCTACACATCTCTAGAACCTAAGACAAAGAACGCTTAGTGAAATTCTTCAAGACTCATCTAGTCAAATTCCTCAAACTTGTTCTTTATAAAACCTTCTGAGAACGCATATGACCTCTCCAAATTCCTCGCAACTATACTCTATTCACAGGTACTCATGTCAGCTGCTGAATCACTAGGTTCTCATCAACTTAACTCATTTGCAGTGTTCCTCGAAGAAAAGTTGCATACGTCTTTAGAGAATTCAATTGTTCAAATTCCTCAATTGAAGAAAATGGCTCACGGTAAAAAGCCACAGAAAGGAGGAAAGAGGGCTGAGGTCAATACTGCTTTTGAGATCCCTGATGACATATATAAGGACTATTGCACCCTTGATGAGGCCACTCATGGCAAGGAAACCAAGAATGAGCGCAAGGTGCGCATACAGAGGATAGAAAGGAGATGGGCAAGAAAGTGGAGGGAGTATAGATATGTTACTCCCAAGTACATGAAGAAATTCACACTCAATCCTCCATGCCCAAGACCTCCATTGGCACTTGGCCAAATAGCTGATCCCACCATCCTCAAGCGTAGTGAGGACTATCCTGATGAATGGGCCAAGCGCCAAGCCAAGTTGGCTAAGCAAGCCAGAGAAGCAGTGAGGAAATTCAATGAAGACTCTGCTGCTGCTGCCTCTACTGAGGCCTCTGCTGTCAAGCCGAAGAAGGCTATGTCAAAGAAGCCTACGCGCAAGCCAAGTGCTTCACCAACAGTGCCCTCAAGGCCAAGTTCCTCAGCAATGCCCTCACGGCCAGAATCCTCAAAGCCCTCACGGCAAATTCCTCATGCTGCTCCTGTTCCTCAAAAGTCCTCAGCTCCTCCGCCAAAGTCTTCGGCCGCTCCGACAAAGTCCTCTGCACCTATGCATCTTGCCACGTGTCAAAGGACCACAGACGTCTCTATTGCCTCAGGAGCTTCCGCTAGTTCCTCAGCTGCACCAAATTCCTCAATGGGACCCTCTCTACTGAAGACAAAGGCCACTGCTGGACGAGGTCCTCGCCCTAGTCCTCAGAAGAAGCAGGTCGCCTTCCAAGTGCCGTCTGAAGAAGACGAAGCTGATGATGATGAACTTGCTGAAATCATCAGAGATAGGAAACTCAGGGCCGCTAGAGCCAAGGGAACAGATGTGACACTACTTTTGGATCCCAAGTTGATCCTCGAATACATTGATGTTTGGCACAAGAACCCCAACACTCCCATGCCTGATTTCAAGCTGACTCCTGGCCAAAGTCACATGCTGACCCACTTCATTCAAGAAGAAAAGTGGAAATTTGAGAAGGCCAGGCAGATCAAGAAAGCACAATACAAGAAGGAGAAATTTCTGAAGAACAACATTGTCACTATGACAACTGATGAACTTGTAAAAATCCAATCTGAAATCAAAACCCTCAGTGATGCCTTCAAAGCCTACTATGCTGATTGGCAAGGAGTCAAAGTCAAATTTGTAAAGATAACTGAACAGTTCACTTCCAGTGTTGCTGCCTCAACGCAACATGAAATTCCTCAGGCTGAAGCATCTGCTCAGCCGACTGAAGAACATGCCAGCACCGCTGATGAAAATCAGGCTGCTGAAGAAAATGCGAGTTCCAGGGCTGATGACTACATTCCAGCCGCTAAAGAAATTCTCAGGGCATCCACTAGTGGTGCGCCTGAAGAAACTGAAGAAATCAGGGCAACTGCATCAGTTGTGCCTGAAGAAAATCAACCAGATTCCTCTGCTCCTCCTGTGCCAAAACCAACTCCGATACTTCCATCTGCATCAGATGTGAAGAAAACCAAGGCTACAGAGCGTGCAGCAGTGAAGAAAAGGAAAGCATCAGCTACTTCCGATTCTTCAGCTTCGAAGAAGATGAAGCCTTTGACCAGTTCATTTGCTAACCTCATTGATGTTGTTCCAATCTCAACCATGCCATCAAAGGACCTTGTTCCTTTTGGTGAAGAATATGATATCCCTAGCAAATCTGATGAAGAAAATCATTCTGCTGCTTCATCAGAGTAGATTGATGGAGAAATTGAAGTGGATGCGATCGCTTCAACACCTGTTATCTCCTCGCCTATGCCTCAGTTCACAGCTGAAGAGGCTGACATTGAAGAAATGGAAGATGAAGATGTGGACGTTGGCTGCTCCACACCAATAATAAGTGATGAATTCTGGAAAAGTCAGCATCCAAACTCTCCAATGTTCACACTGTTGCAGCAAATACCTCAGTCACCCGCACAAACTATTCAAATGGGCTTTGAAGAAACTCACCCCACTTCATCTGTGCGTGAAGAACTTCCAGCCACTAGTGCTGAAGAAACTGCTGCTGCTGAACATATGAAGACACAGACTGCCACTGAAGAGGAACCAGAAAATCCTCAGCCTGAAGAACCTGAGATTGCGATTCCTGAGGTCGTGATGCAACTCACTGACACGGCTCTGCCCAAGCCAAAGGATCCATTCTCACGCAAGCAAAAGTTCAAGGCTGATGATTTCTTCGGCGAGCATGTATTCTTCGAAGACTACAACCCTTATAACTCTGCCCGCATTAGGAAGAGGCGTTTCTAGACTGCTAGTAAAGCCAATTTCTATTCCTCGGTGCTGTTCAACAAAGAGAAAATCTTCTACCATGAGCACATTCCTCACATGGATATGGAATCTCTGTCGCGTTTCGTGCCAGTCCTCAGTGTTCTTCATGATGCAGGACTGTTAAACTTTTGCTTTGACATCTATGATTGGAATGAAGAACTGATTCTTCAATTTTATGCAACACTGCACATCACACGAGATTCTAAAGATGTGAATTCATGGGTGCTAGACTGGATGTCTGAAAACACTCACTACACAACACCAACGTCTGTATTGCTTCGTGCCTTACCACTCAGTCCTCCCCTTGAAGAAGCTCGTTGCATCTAAAGTGAACCTAAGCTTACAAATCACTACATGCAGGTTCTAATGAAACCTTTGAAGCCAGGTCAGGCCCCACAAACCAAATTCCTTATGAAGGAATTACTCTATGTGCCCAAAATTGTCTATCGTATTCTTACGAGGACAATGAGTCCTATCGAAGGCCATGACTCATCTGATGAGGAAATTGTTGGCATCATGAAGAATCTGGTATTCAACATCGTTCATGGCATTCTTGTCAATTATCATGATTTCTTCATGGGGACTCTGGCAAATGTTGCACTGTCTCTGTTTGAGCTAAAGCCTTATGCACCTTGGATTATGCGATTCCTCAGGACAAGGTCTTCACTCAACTACAAAGCTAATTTTCAGAATCACCTCAGCTACTTGCCCCCAATTGAAGTCCTCAAGCAGACCTATTCCTCAGTTGATGAAAAGGGCAAGGCACCAACTATTATAGATGAAGGCATTCATCCATTGGATGGTCAGTTTCGCAAAGCTGCCTCTTATTCCACCAATGATGACTCTGCCACACATGACTCTGCCAATGCACCCAAGTCTACTCCTCAAGCCACTGCTCCTTGTGTGATGACTGATCATGAGCTTCTGCTTAGTCTTCACCAGAAGGTGGATCGAAATCATAAATGGGTTAAGCGTCAGTTTGGTTCATTTCTTCACAACATGACTGCTACACACAATGTAGTGAAGAAAAACCATTACTACCTCCATGAAGTCTTCGGTCGCACCTGGGCAATACTGTCACATCTGTATGGTGAAGAAGATATGAAGAAAATGGGTCTCAAGGAAGATTTTGACTGGTCTGCACCTCCACCGAAGAAATTCAAGAAGGTCAAGGTTCCTTCCTTGGTGTCCAGCTCATATTCTTCATCGTGCGACATTGATGAGAATGAAGACTTGGACGACACTGCGGCAGGCCCTACTACGACAAACGACCCCAACAACGCTGGCGCTCCTTCATCAACTTGATATTCTTCAGGGGCGTTAGTCCTCATATTCGATCCTCTTGGTCATTTGATGACAAAGGGGGAGAATTTTGAGTTAGTCTTCAAGCGGGTCTTTCTATATGGGCGTTTTTTTCTCAAGTTACAATTCTCATTCTTCTGAGACTTTATTGGATCTAGTTGTAAACTTAAACCCGATGGTGCTCTGATACTTTTGATATGTTTTTCTGCATGCTTATTCCTCATATATGCTAATGCACGCATGCTGAATTACATCAGTCACCATATTTCATCATGCATTTCAAATTCTTCACTGTTATATGTCAAATGCGTGTATGAATTACAAGATATAGGGGGAGATCTCCATGATTCAACTCTTTAAGTGTGCATTGCTTCAAAAGCAAATTCCTCACTATGCACATCTTCAGGGGGAGTTCTTCTATATCTTGCAATCAAATTCCTCAATATCAGTATTTACACTTCATATGTTTATCCCCGTTGAAAACTTAACCTATATTGTCATCAATCACCAAAAGGGGGAGATTGTAAGTGCATCTAGTGCCCCTTAGTGATTTTGGTGTATTGAAGACTTATAGGTTAAGGGACTAATGCGTTTGTGAGTGTACACAGGTCTATAAGTCTATGAGGAGTTTGATATTTACAGAGAAAGTCGACCCCTAAAATGAAGTTCTTCGACCGAAGACTTTGGATTTCTGAAGACTTTCTGAAGACTTTGAAAGTGAAGAAATTGGTGTGACCATGAAGACTTGGTATTCATTCGAGGAACATGAAGCGTGAAGACTTTTGTTTTCGTAGTTTCATTTTCTCTTTCTTGAGTCATAGGAAACACCGTACTGTTAAAGGGGGTCGAGGAAATACTAAGGAAAAATTTCCATGTGATGCTCAACTCAAAATCCTACACCTACCAATCCCTTCGAGTGAAGCCATTGGAAATCTCATACAGTCCAGTCATATTCTTCAGTGACAGAGACGAAGTTCTTCTGGTCTCTGAGGAATTTGTTATGACTGAGGAGTTAGGAATTCGCTAGTGCGGATTTCCTACATAGTGAGGAACATGATAGCCCTGAGGATTTTGCTACTCAAAATTCCGACCGTTGTTGTGCTATGCGCCAGCTGTCCCAAAATATCTATCCACCTAACGGTCATATCATTGAAGGGCATTTATATCTTATCATGTCGGGCTGCTCCCTAGGCTATAAATAGCCGCCCCCTACAACCACTAGCTGGTTGGCTGCTCCAAGAGAAACTGACACTTGTCATTTGAGAGCAACCCATCCTCCGAGGACTTTGAGCGAAAATCATCAAGTGAAGAAAAAACCCAAACCCAAACACCTACAAACCCCAAGTGATTGAGCATCACTAAAGAGATTGATCCTGCGTGGATCCGATGCTTGTTACCTTTGAAGACTGTGCTTCTTCCAAACGGTTAGGCGTCATGGTCTAGAGCATCCAAGAGGAATTGTGGATCACCGAGTACCAAGTTTGTGAAGGTTCGGAAGTCACCTGAAGACTTACCACAAGTGATTGGACGAGGTCTGTGTGACCTTAGTTCAAGGAGAATACGGTGAGGACTTGGTGTCCTGAGCTGCGTGTTCAGGACTGGGTGTTCGGGACTGTGTGTCCTCGAGTTTAAATACTTAGCCGCTCCAACCAGACGTACAACCAGACGTACAACTGAGACAGCAGTTGGAAACTGGTCTACCAAATCATTGTCTTCACCAAGCTTACTTGTTCTATTCCCTCAACTCTTTCATTTCCTCATAACTGTGTTGTGTGTTTGTTCATATCTGTGTTTGAAGACTTTGACTGAAGACTTCCTCAATTTCCTCAGTTCAATTTCTTCAGTCTGTTTGTCTTCATCCTGTGTTATCCTGTGCTTACGCTTCCTGTACTCTGTGCCTGTATTCATTTTCATCATGATGACTATGCTTGTATTCTGTTATGTTTACTTTTGAGTACTTATTCTGCTGCTAGTAGTTCTTCGCTAAGGAATTTCGTCACCAGCAAATTCCTCGGTGAAGAATTTCATAAAAATCGCCTATTCACCCCCCTCTAGTCGATATAACGCACTTTCAGTTCATTGGGATCTGATGAACTATGGGTTTATGATTAGATTATTCATGAATATTGATTGAGTCTTCTCTGACCTTTATTATGCGTGATTGTTAAAGCTTTATATTTCTATCCGATCAATTGGTTTGGTTTTGCCAACTAGGTTGATTTATCTTGCAATGGGAGAGGTGCTTTGTGATGGGTTCAATCATGCGGTGTTCTATATATGTTGGTGATAGAAAAGGACAAGACGCGTATTTGTATTATTGCCATTAAGGATAAAACGATGGGGTTTATTCATATTGATTGGGTTTATTTTTTCTACATCATGTCATCTTGCTTAAGGCGTTACTCTGTTTTATACTTAATACTCTAGCTGCATGTTGGATAGCGGTCGATGAGTGGAGTAATAGTAGTAGATGCAGGCAAGAGTTGGTCTACTTGTCTCGGACGTGGTGCTTATATACATGATCATTTCCTTCGTCATAACTATGCGCTTTTCTATCAATTGCCCAACAGTAATTTGTTCACTCACCGTATGTTATGTGCTTCTAGTTTAAAACTATGGTCATGGGGTCTACTTTTATCATATGTAAAAACACAAAAATACCTTTCTGCAATTTTATTTACTTTATTTTGTTTTGCAATTTATCTTATTACCTACCACTACGAGATTTAATCTATGCAAATAACCGCTGAGGGGATTGACAACCCCCTTGTTTGCTTTGGGTGCAAGTATTTGCTTTTGTTTGTGCAGGTGCTGCTAACGAGGTTCTGTGTAGTACTCCTACTGGATTGATAACCTTGGTTCTTAATTGAGGGAAATACTTATCTCTATTGTACTGCTTTATCCTCTTATCTTCGAGGAAATCCCAACAAAGCTCACAAGTAGCACCGCACCACCGTCACCACCCATGCTATTGGGAAACGTTGCATGGAAAACAAACAAAAATCTACGCACACGCAAGATCTATCCATGGAGATGCATAGCAATGAGAGGGGAGAGTGTGTCTACGTACCCTCGTAGACCATAAACGCAAGCGTTCAACAACGCGGTTGATGTAGTCGAAGTTCTTCGCGCTCCAACCGATCAAGTACCGAACGTACGACACCTCCGTGTTCAGCACACATTCAGCTCGGTGATGTCCTCCACCTTCTTGATCCAACAAGATGGTGAGGTAGTAGATGAGTTACGGCAGCACGATGGCATGGTGACGGTGATGGTGAAGCTATCTCCCGCAGGGCTTCGCCTAAGCACTACGAAAATATGACCAGGGGTGTAAACGATGGAGGGGGCCTAATAATCACTCTCATCGTTAATAGTATGGATAGCACCAATAGTATAGCAATTATCATCATCACAATGAGTAGTAGGAGCAACATCATTTGGGAGGGATACCTTTCTACCTTTGCTTCTCCGTCTTTTCTTTTTCTTCTTCACATCATGTGTGGGTTCAACCCTCTTTTTGGAGCTCCTTATTAATGAGATTAGTTGAATAGAAGGCTCCTCCTCGTTACCTGATTCATCATAAGAAATAATAGGAGGATATTGGGAAGTCTCTTATCTTTCATTAGTATTCTCTTCATCTTCTATTTGTTTTCTTTTCTTTATGTAATTGGCAATATAAGGATTTTCAATACAATTCACCGCACAATACATATAAATTTCCTCTAGATCAAAACCAAGAAGTTTATCACGGGCAAATACTGGAAGATAGTTAGTTATACGTTTCATTTCTTAATAACCCATAAGCAAACTAAGTTCATTATGATGTGCAAGGGAAATCAAGTCATCACAATTGTTGGAAACGATTAGATCATGAAACAATTTGCATCGGATGGTTAAATGACCACGTTCATTGCAAAGTTCACAAGTACGGATAAGAAAATTTAAATTTTTAGCACAAACATCTAGCCTTTCTTGCAACCATTTAGTTTCTAAGTACTTATGCCTCTTGCAAAATCTATCTACCCTAATTGGTGTGTACTTGCAAACTCTATGCACTCCACAAAAATCGACATGCTTATAAGAGACATTCTCATCATGACTAGTGCAATCATCATTAGTACTATGGATATTCAAAGAGTTCATACTAATAACATTTCAATCATGCTCATGATTCAAAGATTTAGTGCCAAACATTTTAATGCATTCTTCTTCTAACACTTTGGCACAATTTTCCTTTCCATCATACTCACGAAAGATATTAAAAAGATGAAGCGTATGAGGCAAACTCAATTCCATATTTTTTTAATTTTCTTTTATAAACTAAACTAGTGCTAAAACAAGAAACAAAAAGATTCGATTGCAAGATCTAAAGATATACCTTCAAGCGCTAACCTCCCCGACAACGGCATCAGAAAAGAGCTTGATGTCTACCACACAACCTTCTTCTTTTAGACGTTGTTGGGCTTCCAAGTGCAGAGGTTTGTAGGACAGTAGCAAATTTCCCTCAAGTGGATGACCTAAGGTTTATCAATCCGTGGGAGGCATAGGATGAATATGGTCTCTCTCAAGCAACCCTGCAACCAAATAACAAAGAGTCTCTTGTGTCCCCAACACACCCAATACAATGGTAAATTGTATAGGTGCACTAGTTCGGCGAAGAAATGGTGATACAAGTGCAATATGGAAGGTAGATATAGGTTTTGTAATCTGAAATTATAAAAACAGGAAGGTAACTAATGATAAAAGTGAGCACAAACTGTATTGCAATGTGTTGAAACAAGGCCTAGGGTTCATACTTTCACTAGTGCAAGTTCCCTCAACAATGATAACATAATTGGATCATATAACTATCCCTCAACATGCAACAAAGAGTCACTCCAAAGTCACTAATAGCGGAGAACAAACGAAGAGATTATTGTAGGGTACGAAACCACCTCAAAGTTATCCTTTCTGATCGATCTATTCAAGAGTCCATAGTAAAATAACATGAAGCTATTCTTTCCGTTCAATCTATCATAGAGTTCATACTAGAATAACACCTTAAGACACAAATCAACCAAAACCCTAATGTCACCTAGATACTCCAATGTCACCTCAAGTATCCGTGGGTATGATTATACGATATGCATCACACAATCTCAGATTTATCTATTCAAACCAACACAAAGTACTTCAAAGAGTGCCCCAAAGTTCCTACCGGAGAGTCAAGACCAAAACGTGTGCCAACCCCTATGCATAGGTTCATGGGCGGAACCCGCTAGTTGATCACCAAAACATACATCAAGTGGATCAATAGAATACCCCATTGTCACCACGGGTATCCCATGCAATACATACATCAAGTGTTCTCAAATCCTTAAAGACTCAATCCGATAAGATAACTTCAAAGGGAAAACTCAATCCATTACAAGAGAGTATAGGGGGAGAAACATCATAAGGTCCAACTATAATATCAAAGCTCGCGATACATCAAGATTGTATCACCTCAAGAACACGAGAGAGAGAGAGAGAGAGAGAGAGAGAGAGAGATCAAACACATAGCTACTGGTACATACCCTCAGCCCCGAGGGAGAACTACTCCATCCTCATCACGGAGAGCGCCGGGATGATGAAGACGGCCACCGGTGATGGGTTCCCCCTCCGGTAGGGTGCCGAAACGGGTCTAGATTGGTTTTTGGTGGCTACGGAGGCTTCTGGCGGCGGAACTCCCGATCTATTGTGCTCCCCGATGGTTTTAGGGTATATTGGTACAGATAAGAGGAAGAAATACGTCAGGGAAGCCACGAGGGGCCCACAAGGGTGGAGGGCGCGCCCAGGGGGTGGGCGCTCCCCCTGCCTCATGCCTTCCTCGTTGCTTCCCTTACGTACACCCCAAGTCTTCTGAATTGCTTCCGTTCCAAAAAATAACTCTCCCGAAGGTTTCATTCTGTTTGGACTCCGTTTGATATTCCTTTTCTGCGAAACACTGAAACAAGGAAAAAACAGAAACTCGCACTGGGCTCCGGGTTAATAGGTTAGTCCCAAAAATAATATAAAAGTGTTTAGTAAAGCCCATAAACATCCAAAACAGATAATATAATAGCATGAATACTTCATAAATCATAGATACGTTGGAGACGTATCAACATCCCCAAGCTTAATTCCTGCTCGTCCTCGAGTAGGTAAATGATAAAAGAAATAATTTATGAAGTGTGAATGCTAGCAGGTGCACAAGTTTGATCAATGATAATTTCAATCACCTTTTCTAGCATTATTATATATCATAACAGTAGCTCATCTCATAAAGCTTCTCATGATCAAGTAACAAGGTATTCACATGTTAAAGTATAGATCATAAACTTTCTTGAAAACTAACAAACCGTGTTATTAGTCATCAAACAATTACAATTCATCTTATTTTCAGGAAGAGTCCATGTCAGAGCTTTGATTTAGCAAACTCCACATAATCAACTATCATTTATTCTTTCACAATTGCTAACACTCACGCGATATTTATGGGCTCAAAGTTTTAATCAGACACAGAGAAAGATAGGGGCTTATAAATTCGCCTCCCAACCTTTTACCTCAAGGGTAATGTTAACAATAATAGTTCATGATGCCTTACATCCAATTGGATATATATATATCAAAATCTTTCCAACACAAGGTGCTTGCCAAAGGATAAAATGAAAAAAGGGAAAGGTGAAGATCACCATGACTCTTGCATAAGGTAAGAGACAATAATAAAAGATAGGCCCTTCGCAGAGGGAAGCAGAGGTTGCCATGCGCTTTTATAGTTGGATGCACAAAATCTTAATGCGAGGGAACGTCACTTTATATTGCCACTTGTGATAGGGACCTTTATTATGCACTCCGTCGCTTTTATTGCATCCATATCACAAGATCGTATAAAGATTATTTTCTCCACACTAAAATATCATACATATTTAGAGAGCAATTTTTATTGCATGCACCAATAACAACTTACTTGAAGGATCTTACTCAATCCATAGGTAGCTATGGTGGACTCTCATGGCAATACTGGTTTAAGGGATGTTTGGAAGCACAAGTAGTATTTCTACTTGGTGCAAAGAATTTGGCTAGCATGAGGTGGAAAGGCAACCTCAACGTGTTGGGCGATCCATGAAAATATACTTTATTTCGAATATAAGAAAACATAACCCATTACGTTGTCTTCCTTGTCCAACATCAACCTTTTAGCATGTCATATTTTAATGAGTGCTCACAATTACAAAAGATGTCTAGGATAGTATATTTATATGTGAAATTTCTCTTCCTTCAATATTCTTTCATGAATTGTTCAAGTGACCAATACAATGTTTGATAACCTTCAATAAATTTACCACCTCTACTTATTATATGTAAAGTCATTACTCCCCATGGGATAAGCATATGAAACATATATAATTTCATATTTATGACATTCAAATCATTCAACCATTTACTCATAGGATATAAGTGAGGCACACGAGTAAATGACAAACTACTCCAAAAAGATATAAGTGAAGACCAATGAGTAGTTAAATAATTATGTAGCTATGTGAAGACTCTCTCATTTAAGAATTTTAGATCTTGATATTTTATTCAAACATCAATCAAAACAAAGTAAAATGACATTCTAAGAATGGCAAACATCATGTGAAGAAGCAAAAACTTAGGATCAACCGAAACTAACCGATAGTTGTTGAAGAAGAAAGGTGGGATGCCAACCGGGGCATCCCCAAGCTTAGATGCTTGAGACTTCTTGAAATATTATCTTGGGATGCCTTGGGCATCCCCAAGCTTGATATTTTGTGTCTCCTTAATTCCTCTCATATCACGGTCTCCCTAAATCTCAAAAGCTTCATCCACACAAAACTCAACAAGGACTCGTGAGATAAGTTAGTATAAACCAATGCAAAAACCTTACCATACTCTACTGTAGCAAATCACTAAAATTATTATTCAACATTGCATACTAAATGCCTCTGCATATTTAATAGTCCTATCCTCAAATAGAATCATTAAAGAAGCAAACATATGCAAACATAACAGCAATCTGCCTAAACAGGACAGTCTGTAAAGAGTGCAGCAAGATCCATACTTCCCTACCTCCAAAAATTATGAAAGAAAATTCCCACTGTAGTAAATTTATCAGATCTTATTATGCAAAAGGTTTCAACATTTTATCACATTCTGAATTTTCTAGGGAATTTTTGCAACAGTGGTAAACTTTCTGCTTTCAAACAGCAACATGTGGACTTGTAAAATAGGCATAGTAAAGGCTATCAATGCCACTTTTATTGAAATAAAAGATGAAAAACATTGTTATAAATAAAAGAAAGCAAATCCTAACAAAATAAATTGACGCTCCAAGCAAAACACATATCATGTGGTGAATAAAAATATAGCTCCAAGTAAAGTTACCGATGAACGAAGACGAAAGAGGGGATGCCTTCCGGGGCATCCCCAAGCTTAGGCTCTTGGTTGTCCTTGAATATTACCTTGGGGTGCCTTGGGAATCCCCATGATTAGGCTCTTGCCACTCCTTATTCCATAATCTATCGAATCTTTACCCAAAACTTGAAAACTTCACAACACAAAACTTAACAGAAAACTCGTAAGCTCCGTTAGCGAAAGAAAACAAAACACCACTTAAAGTTACTGTAATGAACTCATTCTTTATTTATATTGGTGTTAAACCTACGGTATTTCAACTTATCTATGGTTTATAAACTTTTTACTAGCCATAAATTCATTAAAATAAGCAAACAACACACGAAAAACAGAATCTGTCAAAAACAGAACAGTCTGTAGTAATCTGTAACTAACGCAATCTTCTGGAACCCCAAAAATTCTAAAATAAACTGATGGACGTGAGGAATTTATCTATTAATCATATTCAAAAAGAATTAACTAAATATCACTCTCCAATAAAAAATGGTAGCAAATCTCATGAGCGCTAAAGTTTCTATTTTTTACAGCATGATCGCAAATACTTTCCCCAAGTCTTCCCAAAGGTTCTACTTGGCACAAACACTAATTAAAACATAAACTACATCTAAAAAGAGGATAGATGAACTATTTATTACTAAACAGTAACAAAAATCAAGGGACAAAAATAAAATTGGGTTGCCTCCCAACAAGCGCTGACGTTTAATGCCCCTAGCTAGGCATGATGATTTCAATGATGCTCACATAAAAGATAAGAATTGAAACATAAGGAGAGCATCATGAAGAATATAACTAGAACATTTAAGCCTAACCCACTTCCTATGCATAGGGATTTTGTGAGAAAACAACTTATGGGAACAATAATCAACTAGCATAGGAGGGCAAAACAAGCATAACTTCAAAACTTTAAGCACATAGAGAGGAAACTTGATATTATTGCAATTCCTACAAGCATATGTTCCTACCTCATAATAATTTTCAGTAGCATCATGAATGAATTCAACAATATAACCAGCACCTAAAGCATTCTTTTCATAATCTAAAAGCACAGAAATTTTATTACTCTCCACACAAGCAAAATTCTTCTCATGAATAATAGTGGGAGTATCGTAAGGGACTTGAATACTATAAATTGTTTCCACATTAAAAGAGTAATGTTCAGAAGAGAGGTAATCATAATCATGACAAGTTTTATAAATATAATCATCACTACTTTTTATAGCATAAGTTTCATCACAATAATCATCATAAGTAGCAACTTTGTTCTCATCATAATCGATTGAAATCTCTTCCAAGATAGTGGAATCATTACTAAATAAAGTCATGACATCTACAAATCCACTTTCATAATTATCACAATAAGATTCAACATCCTCCAAAATAGTGGGATTACTACTTCCTAAAGTTGACACTCTTCCAAACCCACTTTCATCAATATAATCATCATAAGTAGGAGGCATGCTATCATCATAATAGATTTGTATATCAAAACTTGGGAGACTAGAAATATCATCTTCATTAAACATAGCATCCCAAAGCTTGGGACAAACATGAATTTCAGAAAATATATTCTCAAATATGTCATTCTCATCAAACATAGCATCCCCAAGCTTAGGCCTTTTCATATCATAAGCATAATCACTCTCATCGTTAATAGTATGGATAGCACCAATAGTATAGCAATTATCATCATCACAATGAGTAGTAGGAGCAACATAATTTGGGAGGGATACCTTTCTACCTTTGCTTCTCTGTCTTTTATTTTTCTTCTTCACATCATATGTGGGTTCAACCCTCTTTTTGGAGCTCCTTATTAATGAGATTGGTTGAATAGAAGGCTCCCTCCTCGTTACCTGATTCATCATAAGAAATAATAGGAGGATATTGGGAAGTCTCTTCCCTTTCATTAGTATTCTCTTCATCTTCTATTTGTTTTCTTTTCTTTATGTAATTGGCAATATAAGGATTTTCAATACAATTCACCGCACAATACATATAAATTTCCTCTAGATCAAAACCAAGAAGTTTATCACGGGCAAATACTGGAAGATAGTTAGTTATACGTTTCATTTCTTCATAACCCATAAACAAACTAAGTTCATTATGATGTGCAAGGGAAATCAAGTCATCGCAATTTTTGGAAACGATTAGATCATGAAACAATTTCAATCGGATGGTTAAATGACCATGTTCAATGCAAAGTTCACAAGTACGGCTAAGAAAATTTAAATTTTCAGCACAAACATCTAGCATTTCTTGCAACCATTTAGTTTCTAAGTACTTATGCCTCTTGCAAAATCTATCTTCCCTAATTGGTGTGTACTTGCAAACTCTATGCACTCCACAAAAATCGACATGCTTATAAGAGACATTCTCATCATGACTAGTGCAATCATCATTAGTACTATGGATATTCAAAGAGGTCATACTAATAACATTGCAATCATGGTCATCATTCAAATATTTAGTGCCAAACATTTTAATGCATTCTTCTTCTAACACTTTGGCACAATTTTCCTTTCCATCATACTCACGAAACATATTAAAAAGAGGAAGCGTATGAGGCAAACTCGATTCCATATTTTTTTGTAATTTTCTTTTACGAACTAAACTAGTGCTAAAACAAGAAACACAAAGATTCGATTGCAAGATCTAAAGATATACCTTCAAGCACTGACCTCCCCGGCAACGGCGCCAGAAAAGAGCTTGATGTCTACTACACAACCTTCTTCTTGTAGACGTTGTTGGGCCTCCAAGTGCAGAGGTTTGTAGGACAGTAGCAAAGTTCCCTCAAGTGGATGACCTAAGGTTTATCAATCCGTGGGAGGCGTAGGATGAAGATGGTCTCTCTCAAGCAACCCTGCAACCAAATAACAAAGAGACTCTTGTGTCCCCAACACACTCAATACAATGGTAAATTGTATAGGTGCACTAGTTCGGCAAAGAGATGGTGATACAAGTGCAATATGGAAGGTAGATATAGGTTTTTCTAATCTGAAATTATAAAAACAGCAAGGTAATAATGATAAAAGTGAGCACAAACGGTATTGCAATGTGTTGAAACAAGGCCTAGGGTTCATACTTTCACTAGTGCAAGTTCCCTCAACAATAATAACATAATTGGATCATATAACTATCCCTCAACATGCAACAAAGAGTCACTCCAAAGTCACTAATAGCGGAGAACAAACGAAGAGATTATTGTAGGGTACAAAACCACCTCAAAGTTATCCTTTCTGATCGATCTATTCAAGAGTCCGTAGTAAAATAACATGAAGCTATTCTTTCCGTTCAATCTATCATAGAGTTCGTACTAGAATAACACCTTAAGACACAAATCAACCAAAACCCTAGTGTCACCTAGATACTCCAATGTCACCTCAAGTATCCGTGGGTATGATTATACGATATGCATCACACAATCTCAGATTCATCTATTCAAACCAACACAAAGTACTTCAAAGAGTGCCCCAAAGTTCCTACCGGAGAGTCAAGACCAAAACGTGTGCCAACCCCTATGCATAGGTTCATGGGCGGAACCCGCAAGTTGATCCCCAAAACATACATCAAGTGGATCAATAGAATACCCCATTGTCACCACGTGTATCCCACGCAAGACATACATCAAGTGTTCTCAAATCCTTAAAGACTCAATCCGATAAGATAACTTCAAAGGGAAAACTCAATCCATTACAAGAGAGTAGAGGGGGAGAAACATCATAAGATCCAACTATAATAGCAAAGCTCGCGATACATCAAGATCGTATCACCTCAAGAACACGAGAGAGAGAAAGATCAAACACATAGCTACTGGTACATACCCTCAGCCCCGAGGGAGAACTACTCCCTCCTCGTCATGGAGAGTGCCGGGATGATGAAGATGGCCACCGGTGAGGGGTTCCCCCTCCGGCAGGGTGCCGGAACGGGTCTAGATTGCTTTTTGGTGGCTACGGAGGCTTGTGGCGGCGGAACTCCCGATCTATTGTGCTCCCCGATGGTTTTAGGATATATTGGTATATATAGGAGGAATAAATACATCAGGGGAGCCATGAGGGGCCCACGAGGGTGGAGGGCGCGCCCAGGGGGTGGGCGCCCCCTGCCTCATGCCTTCCTCGTTGCTTCCCTTACGTACACCCCAAGTCTTCTGGATTGCTTCCATTCCAAAAATAACTCTCCCGAAGGTTTCATTCAGTTTGATATTCCTTTTCTACGGAACACTGAAACAAGGGAAAAAACAGAAACTGGCACTGGGCTCTGGGTTAATAGGTTAGTCCCAATAATAGAAAAGTGTTTAGTAAGCCCATAAACATCCAAAACAGATAATATAATAGCACGAAAACTTCATAAATTATAGATATGTTGGAGACGTATCACTCCTCAACCTACTGAACCTATTGAAAATGTTTACTTTGAAATTCCTTCAGGTATGATAGAGAAACTTCTAGCTAATCCTTTCACAGGTGATGGAACATTATATCCTGATTTGCACCTAATCTATGTGGATGAAGTCTGTGGATTATTTAAGCTTGCAGGTATGCCCGAGGATGTTATCAATAAGAAGGTCTTCCCTTTATCTTTGAAGGTAAAGGCATTGACATGGTTTAGGTTATGTGATGATATGGGATCATGGAACTACAACCGATTGAAATTGGAATTTCATCAGAAGTTTAGCCTATGCATCTAGTTAATTGTGATCGTAATTATATATATAATTTTTGGCCTCACGAAGGAGAAAGGATCGCTCAAGCTTGGGGGAGGTTTAAGTCAATGTTCTATTCATGCCCCAATCATGAGCTCTCAAGAGAAATTATTCTTCAAAATTTTATGCTCGTCTTTCTCTTAATAATCGCTCCATGCTCAATACTTCTTGTACTGGATCTTTTATGATGAAGACTATTGAATTCAAATGGGATTTATTGGAAAGAATTGAACGCAACTATGAAGATTGGGATATCGACGAAGGTAAGGAGTCAGGTATAACACCCAAGTTTGATTGTGTTAAATCTTTTATGGATACCGATGTTTTCCGTGAATTTAGTACTAAATATGGACTTGACTCTGAGATAGTAGCTTCTTTCTGTGAATCCTTTGCTACTCATGTTGATCTCCCTAAGGATAAGTGGTTTAAATATAATCCTCCCATTGAAGTAAAAGTAGTTGCACCTATTAAAGTTGAAGAAAAGACTATCACTTATAATGTTGATCATGTTGTTCCTACTACTTATATATCCGTTGTGGCCGTGCGGACGGTTGGGGTTCTCGCGCGGTTATTGCACGCAGTAACTTCGTGTGGTAAATCGTGGGGGTCGTGGGGTCCTGGGCGCAGTTAATCCCACGACTACCCCCTCGGCTTCTCAGCCCACGAGCCTACAAGTAGGCGGGGGGAGGGGGGGCGGCGAAGCACGCGCGCCCATCCTCCTACTCCCTTTCGCTCCTTCTTGCTTCTTCTTCCTTTCACCGCTGCTGCTCCGAACCACGCCGCGCCCGCAGCAATGAGCTCTTCCTCCGCCGCCGCACCTCCTGCTGTGTGCTCTGGAGTGTGGGACGGCTCCGAGGTCGATGACGACGACGTCAAGAACCTCCGCAAGACACAGCGGCTGTCCGGCAGGGGCTTAGTGCGGGTCTGCCTCGCGCTGGAGGGGGAAATATCGCCGGCACCGGAGGAGGGCGAGCGGGTCATATTCCGCTCGCACCTTATGCGCGGCCTGGGGCTGCCGGCGAGCGGGTTCTTCCACTCCTTCTTGGAGTTCCACGGGCTCCAGCCGCACCACCTTACTCCGAACACGGTGGTGCTGCTGGCTGCCTTCGCCACCTTGTGCGAAGGTTTCCTCGGAGTTCTCCCCACCATCGAGCTCTGGGGTGAGTTCTTCCAGTCCAAGCTCGGCACACACGTCGCCGCGCGTGCCGGCCCAGTGCGGTGCGTTTATCGCGATGCGGAGATCAGTGGCCGACAATCCGCTTCCCGCCATCGCACTGATTAAGTCAGTGAAGATGTGGCAGCGGTCCTATTTTTATGTGAAGAATGTCGCCCCAGAAGGTGACTGGGTCAACCTGCCGGCTTACGAAGCCGGCGCGCCGGCTGGAAGGCTCCCCAGCTGGTCACACCGAGCCAAGACGTTGTCTCCTGCTGGTGCTGCCGTCGTCGCGCGACTCCGAGTGCTGACGCAGTCGGAGGGCTTGACCGGGGCCGACTTGCTGGCCGCCTTCGTGGCGCGCCGAGTCCTCCCACTCCAAGGCCGACGTCACCTGATCTGCCAGATGAGCGGTCATCGAGACCCGAGTCGGATGTGCTCCATGGACATGCCTCACGCGGAGGTGGCAGACACGGTGAACTATACCGTGAACTGCGGTCTCTCGGTGGATTCGCGGTTCGGCAAGGAGCCGTACTCACGCGCCAACCCCCCACCTATTGTAAGTCATCTTCCTTCTTCTTCTGTTTCTTTTGTTGCCAAGTCCGACTTGTCCAGTCTGACCGTTTTTGTTTTGAATCAGAACCCTCTCGTCCCTCCTTCGGCCGGCAGCACGGGGCCGGCTCGTCAGTTTGTCCCCGATCGGGCGGAGAGCGACGTCGAGGATCCTGACTTGGGGGCGGTGGCCATGGAGGCCGACGCCGAGGGAGGAGGAGGAGAAGCAGGCGGCTCCAGGCCTACGGCAACTTTTGCCGATTGGCCTGATGACGATGCTGAGGGGGAAGTCACCCCGCGTCACCAGCCAAAGGCTGGCCAGCCAAGCGCGAGTTCCTCCACCGTCTTGGACGCTCAAGGCGGCGCGAAGAAGTGCCGGGCCGGGCTGAGTACACTTGGTGGCCGGTCGAAGAATTTTAAGGGAGCGGCCGCCGCGACCAAGCGGGAAGAGGCGGCCGCGAAAGCCAACCGCTTTCACAAGGATGTGAAGAAGCCGCCGCTGGTCTCTGCGTAAGCGCCTCCGTCCCTTATCTTTATTTTCTCTTTGTTGATGTTGTCTGAGTCTTTCATATGCTTCCCTTGCTTCAGGGCTCCCCTCACTCTTGAGAGGGTTGCCGCCGCCTCCGTTATGGGGTCGGCGGAGACGTCTGCCACTACTCGGTGGATTGACCCCGCCGCCGACCTCCGGGAGGCGACGGAGCAGAACGCGCAGGAGAAGCGCGAGGAGGAAGAGGCCGCTCGCCTGGAGAAAGCGGAGGCCGAGAAGGCGGAGGCCTTCGCCCTAAAAAAGCTGGAGGAGGCCGAGGCCGCCATCGCGGCAAGGCGACAGGCTAAGGAAGTCGCGCACCAGCGGTCGGCGGTGTTCGTCACCCCTCTGAACTCTGCACCGCCGCCCCCGGAGTTCACGGGGCAGTCAGGGGAAGCCGGCGGCGAGTTCCCGATCATGGAGAGGGGCGGCGGCGACGCCTCCATGCCGGACGAGGTCGTGCCGCCACCGCCGCCCCCACCGCCGTCTAGGAGCATGCAAGGCAAACAGCCGGCGGACCCGCCCTTGCTGCCGACTGAAGACGAGGCCGTGGCAAGGCTACTCCTTCAAGTCGGCTCGCCAACGCGCCGCTGTCTTGAGAAGGCGACTTCGGCGCCACGCCCCTTGGAGACCGGCGCCGCTAGCTCGACAATCCCAGACGCCGAAGCGACGAGCGCCGCGCCCATTGGGTGGGTGCGAGGAGGCAGCACGGGCCCGCTGAACCATGCCCTTCTGGATGTCCAGACAAAGGTGCGAGCTGAGAGCGACACTATCCAAAACTGCACCAAGGCGCACCTGGCGTCGCGGGCAGCCATCCGGGTATGCTTTCTCCTTTGTCTTTGTTTTCTTGTTCCTCTCTGTGGGGGCGCGCCAGCGCACCCACTGGGTGTAGTCCCCGAGTTTCAGGCCGGCTGCTGAGCAGGCGGCCCGGAACTCCAATTGGTGAGTTCCGGGTACTAACTTTTGTCTGAAATACTTGTTGCAGGACTATCACAACCTGCGTGTCACCGCCTTCAACCGCAATGTTGAAGAGCTGGGCAAGCGGACCGCTGATTTGCCGGAGAGCCGGAGTGAGTCCTTTTTCTTCTTTGCGGGGGCGCGCTGGCGCACCCGCGGGCTGTAGTCCCCGAGATTCAGGCCGACTGCTGAGCAGTCGGGCCGGATCTCCCCGGCGACCTTCTTTGTTGATGACTTAACACCTTCTTTCTTATTTCTCTTCAGAGGCCAACGCCACTCTTCAACAGCAGCTAAGTGAAGCCAACACCGTGTTGCGCGCCAAGGGGGAGGAGTGCAGCAAGCTCGCCGCAGAGCGCGATCTGCTGGCCGCACAATTGGCAGAGCAGAAGGAGCTGCTTAAGAAGTCGCAGAAGGAGGCGGAAGAAGAGGAGGCCGCCCTCCTGGCTGAGTTCGCGAGCGAGCGCTCCTCCTGGACTGACAAGGAGGCAATGCTGGCCTCTGGCTTCCACGAGATCGAGGACCTCGTCGACGGTGAGCTTCTTTGCTTTTCTTCTTCGAGCCACCGACTATAGGTCGAGCCGACTCCTGGTTTTTTGACTTGTTCTTCATTCTTTCCGTCTTGGCAGACTTCTTCCCCGGCCACTCGCAGGCCGCCATTCAAGCTATCGAGGCTGACCGCAAGGAGCGGAGGGCATATGGCGCGGAGATCACCGCCGACGCCCCCGGACCCTTGACGAGCATATTCTGAGCATTGGGGCTCGTCTGCGGCCGGCCCACCGGATGTTGCACCGGCTTCAATGTGTCGGCGCCCAAGCGATCGCCGCCCTATGGCCAGACGTGCAGGCTCCGCGCACCCCCGCCGGACTGCCGACTGGCTGGAGGTCGCGACTGGTCGTCTTGAGGCCTGGAAGGGTTCCTCGGCCCGGGCTGGAGCGCACCGAGCCTTGGAATTCGTCAAGGCGTGGTATCAGGGGCTGGACCTAGACCGGCTGGCCACACTCCGGTCAGAGGCCCAGCCGAAGCTGGCAGCCGCGGAAGACGCCCTTGTCAAGCGCGTGGCAGCGATTGCCGAGTACACCGATACCAGCATCTTTGTCCCCGAGCGGGCTGAAGATGGCGGGGAGGTACCGCCGGAGTGGTTTGGGATGAACCCAGACTACGGCGAGGACTCGACGGAGGTGATCGGCTCCAGCGTCGAGGAGGAAGACGAGGCGGAGGATGGAAGCGAGACGGAGGCACTGTAAGACGGAGCGGACGGCCAGCCTCAGCTCGACTGCGCCTCCAGCAACGAGCCGTGGCCGCCCGAGCCAACTGCCGCCGGAGGTGATCGAGCCGAGACCGCCCAGCCGGCCGCCCCGACATCCGACACCGCCGTCGCCTCCGATCCTCCGAACCCGTCTGCTGCCTCCTAGGCTGCCACCTTATCTTTGTTTTATCTGCTTTAATAATCTTTGAAGAACTCGTTAATTCACACAATTCCACCCGCGGGGTGTATTTTGAAATTCTGCTCGAAGATCCGGGCAAGGGCCTTTGTTATGTAAATATTCATCTGACTTCTATCTTTTCTTGCTCATTGCTTCTTTGGCTTTTTCCTTTGCCGCCTTCCCTCAGTTGCCGTCTTTGTCAGTCGGACAGCCGCTCTGCGGACTGCTGCTGGATCAAATTCTTGGTCACTTTGGGAAGGCAGGTACTTAGCCGTTTTAGAGTTGTTTAGCAAGTCGGATAGAAGGCGGCAAGCCGACTGCTCAAGAGTCGGTTTGCGAAAAAAGGCTGGAAGCCGGCTTTAAGCTATGTTTATGCTTTGATGCTTTGAGTCCTTAGCCATTTTTCATGTGGACGCCCATTCTTCCTTTCTCCTGCCCACCAGACAGTCGCTCTGCGAGCTACGGCTTCTGACAGGAGACGGCTTAGGCGCCACACACTACTTGTCCGGCTGCAGGAAGCATTTCATAGCGCAGGGCGGCATGTCCCCGGGCCGACTAGTCGAACCCGGTGCCAAGCGGCATAACAAAGAGTAATATACTCGAAGGCATAATTCTTATCATATAGATAAAAGAGAGCAGTCCCCGAGCTCGTCTCAGGGTGGGGGGGGGGGCGAAGTCTTGGTACTTTTAATACAAAAGGTAGCGTGATACATACTGCGTTTAACTGTTAAATTTTCGGAGGAGATTTGCATTCCATGGCCGCTCTGTCTCTTTGCCAGAGTCATCCCTCTTGCGTGTTCGGGGCTTCTGAGCGTCCATCAGGTAGTAGGAGTCGTTGCCCAGCACTTTGCTGATGATGAAGGGGCCTTCCCAAGGCGCCGACAGCTTGTGCTGGCCGGCTGTTCGATGGATCAGTCGGAGCACAAGGTCGCCCTCTTGGAAAGATCTCAGCCTTACCTTCTTGTTGTAGTATCTGCGCAGGCTCTGCTGGTAGATGCTGGACCGGCTGAGTGCCAACAACCGGCCCTCTTCCAGCAGATCGACGCCGTCTTGACGTGCTTCTTCTACTTCTTCCTCGGTGTACATGGTAACTCGCGGGGAATCGAACTCTATGTCCGTTGGGATGACGACTTCAGCACCGTAGACGAGGAAGAAAGGCGTGAAGCCGGTTGACTTGTTTGGAGTCGTGCGCAGACTCCAGAGGACGGCTGTCAACTCATCGAGCGAGCAGCCAGCCGAGCGCTCCAGAGGCTTGACCAGTCGGGGCTTGATGCTGGACAGGATGAGGCCGTTTGCTCGCTCCACCTGGCCATTTGACTGTGGATGGGCGACGGACGCTAGGTCTAGTCGGATGCCCTGTGTCGCGCAGAAACGGGCCAAGGCGCCTTTGGCAAAATTCATCCCGTTGTCGATGATGATGCTGTGTGGTACGCCGTACCGAATTGTGATGTCGGAGATGGAAGTCACGGCAGTCGGACCATTCTGCTTCTTGATTGGCTTCGCTTCTATCCACTTGGTGAACTTGTCCACCGCGACAAGTAAGTGAGTTAGGCCACCTCGTGCCGTCTTGAATGGTCCCACCATGTCTAGGCCCCAAACTGCGAAGGGCCAGGCAATGGGGATGGTTTTGAGTGCAGAAGCCGGCTGATGCGGCTTGGAGCGGAACTTCTGGCACTCGTTGCATTTTTGGACCAATTCCTTGGCCTCTTCTAAGGCCGTTGGCCAAAAGAAACCGTGTCGGAAGGCTTTGGCGACGAGTGCTCTTGAAGCCGCATGGTGGCCGCACTCGCCTTGATGGATGTCTTTGAGAATTGCCTGGCCTTGCTCTGGCTCTACGCAGCGCTGGTAGATACCAGACGCTGCGCCTGACCAGCTCTCTGTTGACTATGGTGTAGGCTTCCGCTCAGCGTTGTACTTGCCGAGCTAAGGTCTCATCAGTCGGCAGCTCTTTGCTCACCAGGAATTTGAGGATGGGCTGGGCCCATGAGGGTGCTGCTATTTCTTCGACTGCCAGAACTGCGACTTGGACGAGGGCGGCTGGGCTGGGAGGCGGCGGGCTGGAGTCAGTAACCGCTTGCTGGATTAATGAAGTCTCCGGGCCGGCTGATGCAGCCCTCGGCCGAGTTCTGGAGTCTTTGGGCTGGCCGCCGCAGTCCCCGGGGCGGGTTCTGTAGTCCCTGGGCCGGCTTCGACTGTGGCGGCTTTGGAGCCATCTGCCAAAATCCTCGTACCGTCTGCTGGGGCTCTGGAATCGGATCCGACTTCTTTGGGGGGAGCCGGCACAAAGATGGAGTCTGATTCTGGTGAAGGCTTAACAGACGGCTTGAGGAGGCGCTGAAGGGCGACGCTGGATGGTATTGCTTGGCGGGTAGAGCCGATTCGTGCCAGGGTGTCTGCTTGGTCGTTGTCGTTTCTTGGCACATGGAGGAACTCGCACCCCTCGAAATATCCACTGAGTTGCTGTACGAGGAAACGGTAACTCGCCATTTTTGCATCTTTGGCGTCCCAGTCGCCAGACGACTGCTGGACCACTAAGTCGGAGTCGCCATAACACAGGATCCGACGAATGCCAAGTTCTTTGGCAAGCCGGAGCCCGTGAATGAGCGCCTTGTATTCGGCGACGTTGTTGGAGGTGGCAAAGTGGATTTGCAGTGCGTATTTGAGCTTGTCGCCTTTAGGAGAAGTGAGGACAACGCCGGTTCCCAAGCCGGTGCGCATCTTGGAGCCGTCGAAATGCATCCGCCAATGGGTGGAGTCAGGCGCTGGTGGTAGGTACTGGGTCTTGGCCCAGTCGACGAGGAAGTCGGCCAGTGCTTGTGACTTGATGGCGGTGCGGGGCTGGTAGTAGATGGTGTAGGGAGCCAACTCTATGGCCCATTTGGCCACTCAACCAGAAGCATCTCGGCTTCTGATGATCTCGGCAAGTGGGGCCGTGCAGACCACAGTGATTGGATGCTCTTGAAAGTAAGGCTTCAATTTCTTGGCGGCAAAGTGCACGCCGTAGCACATCTTTTGGTAGTGGGGGTAGTTCTGCTTGGAGGTCGACAACACTTCGCTCAGGTAATATACCGGTATCTGGACAGGTAGTGCCTTGCCTTCCTCCCTGCGTTCCACTACAATGACTATGCTGACTACCCGGCTGGTGGCGGCGATGTATAGGAGCATTGGCTCCTTAGGAGTCGGAGCCGCCAGAACGGGTGGAGTAGTCAACATCTTCTTCAACTAGAGAAAAGCTTCGTCCGCCTTGTGGTTCCACTCGAAAAAAATGGTGTTCTTCATGAGCTGATATAAGGGGAGAGCTTTCTCGCCCAGCCGACTGATGAATCGGCTGATGGACGCCAAGCAGCCAGTGAATTTTTGCACGTCCAGCAGTCGGCTGGGTACCTCCATCCTCTCAATGGCCTTGATCTTTACAGGGTTGCACTCTATGCCGCGTTCAGAGACCAGGAAGCCAAGGAGTTGGCCGGCTGGTACTCCGAAGATGCAGTTCTCAGGGTTGAGCTTGATCTGGAGTCGGTGCAGGTTCTCAAAGGTCTCCTTGAGGTCTTCCCGCAGTGTTCCATGCTTCTCCATCTTCACCACCACATCGTCCACGTAGACATGGGCGTTTCTGCCGAGTTGCTTGAGGAGGCATTTCTGCATGCAACGCTGAAAGGTGGCGCCGGCATTCCTCAAGCCAAACGTCATGGTCAGGTAGCAGAAGGCTCCAAACGGTGTGATGAAGGCGGTCTTCAGTCTGTCAACCGGGTTCAGCTTGGTCTGGTGATATCCTGAATATGCATCTAAGAAGCTCAACATCTCGCATCCGGCTGTGGAGTCTATCACCTGATCAATTCTCGGCAAAGCAAACGGGTCCTTGGGGCAAGCCTTGTTGAGGCTTGTGTAGTCAATACACATTCGCCACTGCTTGTTCTTCTTTAGTACCAGGACCGGGTTGGCTAGCCACTCTGGAAAGAATACTTCCATAATGAAGCCGGCGGCTAGGAGTCGGGCTATCTCTTCTCCGAAAACTCTTCTCTTTTCTTCTAATAGGCGGTGCAAGGGCTGCCTGACTAGCTTTGCATCAGATCGGACATGTAACTTATGCTCGGCGAATTCCGTCGGTACACCTGGCATGTCTTTGGGGGACCATGCGAAGATGTCCTGATTCTCATGGAGGAAATCGACGAGCTCGCCTTCCTATTTGCTGTCGAGGTTTGTGCCTATGATAGCGTACCTCTCTGGGTGCTCCGAGTCCAAGGGTATCTTCTTTGTCTCTTTGGCCGGCTTGAACGAACCCTCAGCCTTCGACTCCTTGGGTTAGGCGACACCTCTAGCTGCTTACCGGCCATCGCCACAACCCGGTCAAGGAGCCGCTTCTCGGCCGCGATCACCAGGGACTCGGCCAACCGACTACTTTCAGCCGCATAGGCAAACGACTTCCGGTAGTCGCCGGCTACGGTCAGAATCCCCTTGGAACTAGGCATTTTCATCTTAAGGTAAGCGTAGTGGGGGACCGCCATGAACTTGGCCAGGGCAGTTCAGCCAAGTAATGCATGGTATGGGCTCTCGAGATCCACCACCTCAAACCAAACTAACTCTCGGCGGAAGTGATCTTTGTCTCCAAAGAGGACGTTAATCAGGATCTTGCCGATTGGTGAGCAGGAAAGACCAGGAACAATGTCGTGGAACACAGTCCGGCTGTTCTGAAGCTGTCTTTGCTTGATTCCCAACTTCTCCATGGTGTCCTTGTACAGGATGTTGATGCTGCTGCCCCCGTCTATCAGAACTCGCGAGAAACGAGCAGCTCGTCTATCCGTGGCAAAGGTGGCATCCAAGACCAAGGCATAAGAGCCCGGACTCGGCATCACCTCTGGGTGATCAGCTCTGCTCCAGCTGATAGGCTTCTCGGACCAGTGCATGAATTCTGGTGTCTCTGATGCTACTGCATTCACCTCTTGCTGCTGCAGCCGCCTGCTGCGTCGATCATCAGCCACGATGGTAAATACCACGTAGGCTCCATGCTCTTCGGGGTACTCATCTTGTACTGCGCCGACTGGCCTGACAGCCGGCTGCTGGGGCGGAGGCGGAGGCGGCTGCCCAGCAGGCGGGGGAGGCAGGAGGCCGTCTCCTTTGGCGATCCTGGTGAGCCAGTGGCACTTCCGGGTGGTGTGATTCGATGGCTTTGCGCTGCTGTGGAACTTGCAAGGACCATCCAGAGTCTACTCGTGTGAGAAAGCCGGCAACCAGTTGGGCTTGCCGCCTTTCTGTCGCTTGAGTGGAGGCTGCCCATCCGGCTGCTAGTCTTCGACTGTCACCACCTGTCGGCTGCTGGAAGCCGGCTGCGGGGCCTTGCGCTTGTGGTCGCTCTACTGTTGTCGCCGACTGGCATCTCGAGCCGGAGTTCTAGGAGCCTGAGGGGCCACTTTGCCAGTCGCACTAACTTGAATCTCCGCCTTCATGGAGGAGTCAGCCGTGGCATACTTGTCTGCTATGATCAGCAGCTCGTCGAGGGTTTCTGGCTCGTCGCAGAGGAGCTTGTGCTTGAGGAGGGTGCCTTCTTTGCACCTGGCGGTGAAGTACTCGATAGCCTGCACCTCGTGCACGCCCTCACAAGAGTTCCGGAGCTCAGCCCAACTCGTGAGGTAGTCGCGAGTCGACTCGTTGGGGCCTTGCACGCACAAGGAAAGCTGTCGAGGCTTGGGAGGATGCTTGTACGTGCTTGTGAAGTTGCAGATGAATGCATCGGTGAAATCGACCCAGCTGTTGATGCTGCGGGGCTTCAGGCTGTTCAGCCATGTCTGGGCCGTGCCCTGAAGCATGAGCGGAACGTATTTTATGGCAACACGCTTGTTGCCGTTCGCTATGTTGACGACCGTGGAGTAGTCAATCAGCCAGTCCTCCGGCTTCACGGAGCCGGTGTACTTGGGCGTGTCTCTTGGGAGCGTGAACCCTTTGGGAAAGGGCTCGTCTCGAATGCGGGGCCCAAAACAAGGCGGACCCAACTTGTCTTCTTCTTCCAGCGCCAGGGATCGGTGAAGTCGGTCGATCCGGTGGCGGGCGTCGTTTTCTCCGACTCCCTCTCGGCGGACAAGGTGGTCGCCGAGAGTCGGATTGTCAACAGGCGGGGGGAGACTCGCCTTTCCTTGCGAGGAGGAGGAGGCGGACAGTCGTCCCATCGTTCTACTGCTCTTGGGCGGCCGTCTTGGTCGCGCTCTATGGTAACGCGAGTCCGACTGCAGCTGACAATCGGATCCTTGTCTTTTCTTCCGCGGGCACCGCTAGTCGGTGTCCGAGACGTCGCGCCTTGGTCTCGGCGTGGAGGCGGGTCGTCGTTTTGTCGCCGCGGCGCCTCTGTGCGGCAGCCGGCCTCGTTCTGCGTGGCAGCCGCATCGAGGAGCCACTGGACTCGCTCCGTCATCAGGCGGCGCTCTTCGCCCTCGAAGTTGTCCAGCTCGTCCGCCGCCGCCTGGGCGGCTCAAATGTTCTCCGCAGGCGTGGCGTATACAGGGCGATTTGCCCCGAATAGGTTGGCGATGGCCACGCCGCGCTGCTGGACCGCGCCTAGGCGGCTGGGCCCAGTTGGGGCTGGCGAGCCACCTACAGCGCGATCCATCTCACGCTGGTAGGCTTCTGACAAGCGTCTCATGCTAGCCAGCTTCTTCGCGCCTTCGACGAGCTGGAGGCGGCGCGCCTCCAACGTTTCTGCGTCAGCGTCTTCCGGAATGGGCGCGGTCAGGTCTTGCAATGCTGCGCCAAGTGGGTCATGCGCTCCTCCGCCGGGAGGCTCGTCATGACCGATGACGAACACCTCTGTGACGGTGCTTCCGTAGCTCTCCGCGCGAGGGAGCGGCTCATCGTAGACCACCATGTTGGTGGGGAACGCGTCGAGCGATGCGGTGTCGGAGTCGACCAGCATCGGGACTTGGAGCCTACAGACTCCAAGTCCACGGCAGGCTCGCCGGCGACATGGAGTTGGTCAAGGAGGCCCGCGAGGAGGCTCTCGGGGCCGCCCGTGCCTACATCGGATGCAGACTCGTCGGAGAGGCGAACCTCGCCGACAAGATCGGCGAGGCAGCTGGCTGCGCAGGCGATCTCAGCGCCGTGCAGCACGTTGACGCAAACTCTGTCTGGCGTGCCGGGCTGGCTGCGCTCGCCAGGGAGGAAAAGGGTTCCCGTCCAGAGCAGGTCTCTGGACGACGGTGCACCAGGCCCCATGGTGGGCGCCAAATGTCGGGGTTTGGGTGCAACATATGCCAAAGGATGGCTTATCATGGTGGGGGCAAGTAGAACGTCGCCGGTGCCTGGAAACGGGATAAGGCGAAGGCATGCACGCCGACGAATCTTACCCAGCTTCGGGACTCTCCGTGGAGATAATACCCCTACTGGTGCTCTGCGGGGTCTCTGCATGATCACTATGGCAAAGTGTGTACAGGGTTGCTCCTTGAGCTGTTTCCTGGAGGTAGGAGAAGGCAAGGCTAGCTCTCTCCTTCCTATATGATCTGGTCTAGTGCTAATGGATTCCAACCCTTTGCATGGGTGCCCTAGGGGGTTTATATAGGCCTACCCCCTAGGGGTACAATGGTAATCCGGCTGGATGCGGGCCCAGCCGTCAGTCTCTCTGGTCGCTGTCTTATCTGCCGACTCTTGGGGCCCGCCGACTGGTGGGCCTCGCCGACTGGTGGGCCCCGCCGACTGGCTCGGTATGGAGCCGACAGGCCGCGTCCACCGGGGGAGGGTCTTGCCGGCTGTAGATTACTGTAGCCGTGCCTCTAATGATGCGGGCTCGGTCATGGGGTCGTGGCGACAGCTCCACCGTCTGGCGGGCGATCACTGTGGCCACTCCCTGTCGCGTCTGGTTAATGGCGCGCGGGGCCCGTGGGAGGGGCCGGCCGACTCCCAACTGGGCCGACTGGTGGCACTCTCACCGTCTTCCGTACGCCCGCCGACTAGTGGGACCCATCGTCCCTGGGTCGTACCGGCAGGCCGTCATGGGCACAGGACTCCGCCCTCTGGGGCTGATGTCAGGGCCGGCATGGCAACAGTGTCGCGCCTGGCGGAGATCTCCGCTGGTACGGCGTACTGTGGCCACACCTGCCCTTGGAAAAGGGTGGGAGTGGACCTTACTGTGGCCACTCCCTGTCCCGTCCCTCTTTATGAGGGCATGGGGGTTGTTGGCGTCGCGGGCCGACTCCCATGGCCGGCTTCCCTGGAAGTCGCCAGTCAGGAGTCGGCTCATCCTGAAGTCGTCCTCGGGACTCGGTCGCGAGTGGGCAGTCGGCTGCCTCACAGGCGACTCTTAGAAGGCGGCTCTTCGTCCTAGGGTCTTGAGGGGTGCAGCCTACCCCGATGTCTTGAAAGGTTCTGGGCCTGGGTTAGCCTACCCGTGGCCCATTACTCCGACATCTCATGAGTTCAATTTTGCTAAATTTCATAGACAACCCCATGATGAAGAATTGCCTAGAAAGATGAAATTATTGGTCTTACTTCAATTGCCGTGCCTCCTAATGATCCTTTAGAATAATATTTGCTCGATCATGAAAATGATATGATTATGAATGAAAGAAGGGAAATAGATGAAGTATTCTTTAAACAGGGACCTATTTTGAAACACAACTTGCCTATTGAAATCCTAGGGGATCCTCCTCCACCCAAGGGTGATCCCGTGTTTGAGCTTAAACCATTACCTGATACTCTTAAATATGCTTATCTTGATGAGAAAAAAGATATATCATGTTATTGCTATTGGATTTACTCTTGATGATCTTAAGGGCATTAGTCCCACTCTATGCCAACACAAAATAAAATTGGAGAAAGACGCGAAACTGGTTGTTGATCACCAACGACGGTTAAATCCTAAGATGAAAGAAGTGGTAAGGAAAGAAATACTAAAACTTCTGGAGGCAGGTATAATTTATCCCGTTGCTGATAGTCAGTGGGTAAGTCTTGTCCATTGTGTCCCTAAGAATGGAGGTATTACTGTTGTTCCTAATGATAAAGATGAATTGATCCCACAAAGAATTATTACAGGTTATAGAATGGTAATTGATTTCCTCAAATTAAATAAAGCTACTAAAAAGAATCATTACCCTTTACCTTTTATTAATCAAATGCTAGAAAGATTATCCAAATATACACATTTTTGCTTTCTAGATGGTTATTCTGGTTTCTCTCAAATACATGTGTCAAAATAGGATCACGAAAAGACAACTTTTACTTGCCCTTTCGGTACCTTCGCTTATAGACGTATGCCTTTTAGTTTATGCAATGCACCTGCTACCTTTCAAAGATGTATGACTACTATATTCTCCAACTTCTGTGAAAAGATTGTTGAGGTTTTCATGGATGATTTCTCCGTATATGGAACTTCTTTTGATGATTTCTTAAGCAACCTCGATCGAGTTTTGCAGAGATGTGAAGAAACTAATCTTGTCTTGAATTGGGAGAAGTGCCACTTTATGGTTAATGAAGGTATTGTCTTGGGGCATAAAATTTCTGAAAGAGGGATTGAAGTTGATAAAGCTAAAGTTGATGCTATTAAAAAGATGTCGTGTCCTAAGGACAATAAAGGTATACAAAGTTTCCTTGGTCATGCTGGTATTTATAGGAGGTTCATTAAGGACTTCTCTAAAATTTCTAGGCCTCTGACTAATCTCTTACAAAAATATGTTCCATTTGTCTTTGATGATGATCGTGTAGAAGCATTTGAAATACTTAAGAAAGCCTTGATTTCTGCACCTATTGTTCAGCCTCCTGATTGGAATTTACCCTTTGAAATTATGTGTGATGCTAGTGATTATGCTATAGGGGATGTTCTAGGACAAAGAGTTGATAAGGAATTAAATATTATCCAATATGCTAGTAAAACTCTAGACAGTGCCCAGAGAAATTATGCTACTACTGAAAAAGAATTTTTAGCACTTGTATTTGCTTGTGATAAGTTCAGACCTTATATTGTTGATTCTAAAGTAACTGTTCACATTGATCATGCTACTATTAAATATCTTATGGAAAAGAAAGATGCCAAACCTAGACTTATTAGATGGGTTCTCCTGCTACAAGAATTTGATTTGCATATTATTGATAGAAAGGGAGCTGAGAACCCCGTTGCAGACAACTTGTCTAGGTTAGAGAATGTTCTTGATGACCCACTACCTATTGATGATAGCTTTCCTGATGAACAATTAGCTGTCATAAATGCTTCTCATACTGCTCCATGGTATGCTGATTATGCTAATTATATTGTTGCTAAATTTATACCACCTAGTTTCACATACCAACAAAAGAAAAAGTTTTTCTATGATTTAAGACATTACTTATAGGATGACCCACACCTTTATAAACAAGGAGTAGATGGGGTTATTAGACGTTGTGTACCTGAGCATGAACAAGAACAAATCCTACGCAAGTGTCACTCCGAAGCTTATGGAGGACGCCATGCTGGAGATAGAACTGCACATAAGGTATTGCAATCCGGTTTTTATTGGCCTACTCTCTTCAAGGATGCCCGTAAGTTTGTCTCGTCTTGTGATGAATGTCAAAGAATTGGTAATATTAGTAGACATCAAGAAATGCCTATGAATTATTCACTTGTTATTGAACCATTTGATGTTTGGGGCTTTGATTATATGGGACGGTTTCCTTCCTCTAATGGGTATACACATATTTTAGTTGCTGTTGATTACGTTACTAAGTGGGTAGAAGCTATTCCAACTAGTAGTGCTGATCATAACACCTCTATTAAGATGCTTAAAGAAGTTATTTTTCTGAGGTTTGGAGTCCCTAGATACTTAATGCCTGATGGTGGTTCACATTTTATTCATGGTGCTTTTCATAAAATGCTTGCTAAGTATGATGTTAATCATAGAATTGCATCTCCATACCACCCACAGTCTAGTGGTCAAGTAGAATTGAGTCATAGAGAGCTTAAGCTAATTTTGCAAAAGACTGTTAGTAGATCTAGAAAGAATTGGTCCAAGAAACTTGATGATGCATTATGGGCTTATAGAACTGCATATAAAAATCCTATGGGTATGTCTCCATATAAAATGGTTTATGGAAAAGCTTGTCACTTAGCTCTCAAACTAGAACATAAGGCATATTGGGCCATTAAAAAGCTCAATTATGATTTCAAACTTGCTGATGAGAAGAGGCTTTTTGACATTAGCTCACTTGATGAATGGAGAACCCAGGCCTATGAGAATGCCAAACTGTTTAAAGAAAAAGTTAAAAGATGACATGACAAAAGGATACAAAAATGTGAGTTTAATGTAGGTGATTATGTATTGTATACAACTCTCGTTTAAGATTTTTTGCAAGAAAACTCCTCTCTAAATGGGAAGTTCCTTACGTCATCGAGGAGGTCTATCGTTCTGGTGCCATAAAAATCAACAACTTCGAAGTCACAAATCCGAGGGTGGTGAACGGTTAAAGAATCAAACATTATATCTTAGGTAATCCCATAAATGTTGAAACTAATGTTATTGAAACCATAACCCTGGAGGAATACATAAGGGACACTTTCCAGAACGTTTTAGACTCTGAAAAGGAAGAGGTATGGGGTACGATAAGTAAACCGACTCCAAAACAGTTCTAATAGCAATTTTTCTCCGTTTTGGAATATTTAAGAAAATAGGAAAATAAGAAGCAGTCCGAAAAGGACACGAGGCATCCACAAGGGTGGAGGGCGTGCCCTACCCCCTAGGCGTGCCCCTTGTCTCGTGGGCACCTCGTGTGCCCTCCGGACTCCATTTTCTTGCACGATACTTCTTTCGGTCGGTAAAAATTCATTATGTAATATCTCGGAGGTTTTGACCACCTTACCACGCAAATATCCGCTATTTTTGTTTCGAGCTGTTTTTCTGACAGATCTAGATCACCATGACGTCTCCAAGTACCCCCAAGGACAAGTTCTTCGAGAAGGTCGTCAACCCATACCTGGTGGAAGTGCTGCAACATCCTCAAACCATCGAGATGCGTGAGGGGTTGCTGCACATCCGCGATGTTGAGGGACCAAGGAGGACCGGAAGCGTGGAGACAAGACTTGAAGCAGTGGAGCAACAAGTTTTCAAGTGCAAGGAGGTGGTGGAACGTGGACTCGATGCCAACCACATAATGATCATGGAGTTCACTAACAACACCAAGCTAGATGCCAGGAAAATCGGGGAGACCATCTTAAAGCTTCACGAGAAAATCGGGCATCTCCAAGCCCAGATCTATGACCTGCAAAACCAAAACTGTGAGTATGAGTATAGATTCAAGAGGATGAGTTTGGCTGCAGATTCGAGGATCCCAGAGACTCGATCATCCTTCTATGATGGTGAGCCTATGCCTTGGAAGATGGGCGACAAGCCTATATCATCAACAACTCTATCATCACCACCTCCGAGGAAGGAGACATAAACACACGAGTATGGGCACTCCCCTTGGCAACTGCCAAGATTGGGGGAGTGCCCTGATATCGTATCACCATCACACTATTATCTTTACCATTTTTCTTAGTTCGATCCTTTTGGTTATATCTTAATCTAGTAGAATAAAGTTTTAGTATGATCTAGTTTGAGTTTTGCTTTATGATCCTTCTATGTAATCGAGTCCATGAGCTATATATAATGAAGATTAGTTATGAGTGAAGGGCTTGATTATCTTGCCATGATCTAGAGGGAATAAAAATAAAAGAGAAGAGAAGAGAAAGAATAAAAAGAAATAAAGAGATCAATATGGATCTTATGGAGAGTAATGACTTCACATATAGAGAGTATGATGAATAAAAGTTGTTGGTAGTTGACAAACATAGTTTTGGTCATCGTTGCAATTATTAGGAAGTAATAAAGAAAGAGGGGTTTTCACATATAAATATACTATCTTGGACATATTTTATGATTGTGAGCACTCATTAAAATATGACATGATAAAAAGTTGAGGTTGGACAAGGAAGACAACGTAATGGGTTATGCTTTCTTACATCTGAAATAAATTATATTGTCATGGATCATCCAACATGTTGAGATTGCCTTTCGCACTCATGCTAGCCAAATTCTTTGCACCAAGTAGAGATACTACTTGTGCTTCCAAATATCCTTAAACCCAGTTTTGCCATGAGATTCCACCATATCTACCTATGGATTGAGTAAGATCCTTCAAGTAAGTTGTCATTGTTGCAAGCAATAAAAATTGCTCTCTAAATATGTATGATTTATTAGTGTGGAGAAAATAACCTTTATACGATCTTGTGATGTGGAAGAAATAAAAGCAATGGACTACATAATAAAGGTCCATATCACAAGTGGCAATATAAAGTGACATTCTTTTGCATTAAGATTTCATGCATCCAACCATAAAAGCACATGACAGCCTCTGCTCCCCTCTGCGAAGGGCCTATCTTTTATTCTTGTCTTATACTTCATACAAGAGTCATGGTGATCTTCACCTTTCCTTTTTTACATTCTATCCTTTGGCAAGCACAATGTGTTGGAAAGATCCTGATATATATAGCTAATTGGATGTGAGTTTTCATGAGCTATTATTGTTGACATTACCCTTGAGGTAAAAGGTTGGGAGGAAAAACTATAAGCCCCTTTCTTTCTCTGTGTCCGACTAAAACTTCATACCCATAAATATTGCGTGAGTGTTAGCAATTGTGAAAGACTAAATGATAGTTGAGTATGTGGACTTGCTGAAAAGCTCTTATATTGACTCTTTCCAATGTTACGATAAATTGCAATTGCTTCAATGACTGAGATTATAGTTTGTTAGTTTTCAATGAAGTTTCTGATTCATACTTGAAATTGTGAATGAATTGTTACTTCAGCATAAGAAATCATATGACAATATACATATATATGTTGCTATTATAAGAATGATCATGATGCCCTCGTGTCTGTATTTTATTTTACGACACCTCTATCTCTAAACATGTGGACATATTTTTCGATATCGGCTTTCGCTTGAGGACAAGCAAGGTCTAAGCTTGGGGGAGTTGATACGTCTATTTTGCATCATGCTTTTATATCGATATTTATTGCATTATGGGCTGTTATTACACATTATGTCACAATACTTATTCCTATTCTATCTTATTTTACAAGGTTTACATGAAGAGGGAGAATGCCGGCAGCTGGAATTCTGGGCTGGAAAAGGAGAAAATATTAGAGACCTATTCTGCACAGCTACAAAAGTCCTGAAACTCCACGGGAGTCATTTTCAGAATATATAAAAAATATTGGGCGAAGGAAGAACAAGAGGGGGGCCACCCACTGTCCACGAGGGTGGGGGGCGCGCCCCCTGCCTCGTGGGCCCCCTGGCAGGCCTCCGGTGCCCATCTTCTGCTATATGAAGTCTTTCGTCTGAGAAAAAATCATAAGAATGTTCACGGGACGAAACTCTGCCGCCACAAGGCGGAGCCTTGGCGGAACCAATCTAGGGCTCTAGCGGAGCTGTTCTGCTGTGGAAACATCCCTCCGGGAGGGGGAAATCATCACCATCGTCATCACCATCAATCCTCTCATTGGGAGGGAGTCAATCTCCATCAACACCTTCACCAGCACCGTCTCATCTCAAACCCTACTTCATCTCTTGTATCCAATCTTTGTCTCAAAACCTCAGATTGGTACCTGTGGGTTACTACTAGTGTTGATTACTCCTTGTAGTTGGTGCTAGTTGGTTTATTCGATGGAAGATCATATGTTCAGATCCTTTATGCATATTAATACCCCTCTGATTATGAACATGAATATGATTTGTAAGTAGTTACGTTTGTTCCTGAGGACATGGGAGAAGTCTTGCTATAAGTAGTCATGTGAATTCGGTATTCGTTCGATATTTTGATGAGATGTATGTTGTCTCTCCTCTAGTGGTGTCATGTGAACATCGACTACATGACACTTCACCATTGTTTGGTCCTAGAGGAAGGAATTGGGAAGTAATAAGTAGATGATGGGTTCCTAGAGTGACAGAAGCTTAAACCCTAGTTTATGAGTTGCTTCATAAGGGGCTGATTTGGATCCATATGTTTCATGTTATGGTTTGGTTTATCTTAATACTTCTTTTGTAGTTGTGGATGCTTGCAAGAGGGGTTAATCATAAGTCGGATGCTTGTCCAAGGAAGGGCAGAACCCAAGCACCGGTCCACCCACATACCAAACTATGAAAGTACCGAACGCGAACCATATGAGCGTGATGAAAACTAGCTTGACAATAATTCCCATGTGTCCTCGGGAGCGTTTTCCTTTATATAAGAGTTTTTCCAATCTTGTCCTTTGCTACCAAAAGGATTGGGCCATCTTGTTGCACCTTATTTACTTTTATTACTTGTTACCCGTTACAAATTACCTTATCACAAAACTATCTGTTACCGATAATTTCAGTGCTTGCATAGAATACCTTACTAAAACTACTTATCATTTCCTTCTACTCCTCGTTGGGTTCGACACTCTTACTTATTGAAAGGACTACGATAGATCCCCTATACTTGTGGGTCATCAGATACTTCTTGAGCTTGCGTTGGTTTTTTCCCTTGAAGAGGAAAGGGTGATGCACCAAAGTAGAGATAAGTATTTCCCTCACTTAGAGAACCAAGGTATCAATCCAGTAGGAGGTACAAGAAAGTCCCTATTCTATGCACCTGCACAAACAATCAAACACTTTCACCCAACATGATAAAGGGGTTGTCAATCCCTTCACGGTCAATTGCAAAGGTGAGATCTGATAGACATAGGTATAGAAGATTGTTAAAACTTAAAACAAAGTAAATAAATTGTAGCAAGATATTTTTGGTTTTATAGATATGAAAATATATATTGGAAAATAGATCCTAGGGCCATAGGTTTCACTAGAGGCTTCTCTCATGAAGGCAAATAATACGGTGGGTGAACAAATTACTATCGAGCAAATGATAGAAAAGTGCAAAGTTATGATGATATCCAACGCAATGATTATGCATATATGCATCACGTCCGTGTCAAGTAGACCGACTCCTTCATGCATTTAGTACTATTACTCCACGCATCGACTGCTATCCAGCATGCATCTAGAGTATTAAGTTCATGAAGAACGGAGTACCGCCTTAAGTAAGATGACATGATGTAGAGGGATAAACTCAAGCAATATGATGAAAACCCCATCTTTTTATCCTTGATGGCAACAATACAAATACGTGCCTTGCTACCCCTACTTTGTCACTGGTTGAGGACACCGTAGGATTGAACCGAAAACTAAGCACCTCCCCATTGCAAGAAATACCAATCTAGTTGGCCAAACCAAACCGGTAATTCGAAGAGAAATACAAAGATATCAAATCATGCATATAAGAATTCAGAGAAGATTCAAATAATATTCATAGATAATCTGATCATAAATCCACAATTCATCGGATCTCGACAAACACACCGCAAAAGAAGATTACATCGAATAGATCTCCAAGAATATTGAGGAGAACTTGGTATTGAGAATCAAAGAGAGAGAAGAAGCCATCTTGCTACTAGCTATGGACCCGTAGGTCTGAGGTAAACTACTCACGCTTCATCGCAAGGGCAATAGGTTGATGTAGTTGTCCTCCGTGATTGAATCCCCCTCCGGCAGATTGCCAAAAAGGCCCCAATATGGGATCTCATGGGAATAGAAGGATGCGGCGGTGGAAAAGTATTTTGATGGCTCTCTCTGAGGGTTTTGGAATATATGTGAATTTATAGGACGAAGAGGTAGGTCAGGGGACTCCTGAGGGGGCCACAAGGTAGGGGGACGACCCTAGGGAGTGCCCTCCACCCTTACCGCCGCCTCGTGGGTCTTCTGACTTGGACTCCAACTCCTACAGGTGTCTTCTGGTCCAAGAAAAATAATTGCAAAGTTTTATTCCGTTTGGACTCCGTTTGATATTCCTTTTCTGCGAAACTCAAAAACAAGGAAGAAACATAAACTGGCACTGGGCTCTGGGTTAATAAGTTAGTCCCAAAAGTAATATAAAATAGCATATTGATGCATATAAAACATCCAAAACAGATAATATAATAGGATGGAACAATCAAAGATTATAGATACCTTGGAGACGTATCAAGCACTCCCAACCTTAATTCCTACTCGTCCCCGGGGAGGTAAATGATAAAAAAGAATTTTTGATGTGGAATACTACCTAACATATTTATCCATGTAATTTTCTTTATTGTGGCATGAATATTCAGATCCATAAGATTCAAAACAAAAGTTTAATATTGACATAAGAACAATAATCACTACTGCAGGATGCTGCTAACGCGACACTACGATCAGAGACCCTTCGACTAAACTGTGCGCGATGCCATAATCGCAAACGGTGGTGTAAAATAACCGTAAAAAAAGGTGCAAAATGTTTGCGATGGAGGATGCATCAAACACGATTCAGATTTTAGTTGCATGTGTGATGCAGGGCATACGGTTCAGCTCAGTTAACCGTTTGCGATGAGGAGGAACAAAAGAAACGGGCAGCCAGATGAAGGTGTGTGCGATGTACAACATACGGTTCACTCCGATGAACTGTTTGTGATTAAGAAACAAAAAAGAAACGGTCAGCCAGATCAAAGGTGTGTGCGATATACGACATGCGGTTCACTCGGATGAACTATTTGCGTTGAGGCATGAGAATGGAAACGGTCCAAATGAACATGATGTGTGTGATACGAGGCAAACAGGTCTATAATCGGAAACGTGTGCGAAGACCGATAACAACACAGACGATTACTGCTAACAAGCCGTGTGTGTTGTGAGCAAACGATTGCTGGTATACAATTGTGAGTGATTCTTGAAAACATCACCGACGGGTTCCATTGTTTAGTTCGTGTGCGATATGATTTTCTTTGTCCGCACAACATCTACGCTCTGTCTATAGAGCATCAACATATATACTTAAAAGGACATCATTGCATAACCAAATTAAGCATACAATTATACAAGTGACTACACACATAACATTTCCACACACCAAAGAAAGCAATTACATGCATACTAAAGTAGGAGAAACGAGGATCTAATCATCTACTTATTGTTGCGACGACACTTGCCATTGCTCTGCTTCTGGCTGGATCCCTGGCCATTTTGGGGAAGTAGGGACATCCTCATGTCAACGATCCGCCTATACATTTCGTAGCTCATGTACGCCTCCTTGGCCGCGTACACAACATGAGCTTTGTCGAGTTTCTCCATCCAGGCCGAGTGCCAGGCACGCTTGTCCTTGTTGCACGAATCCTTCATGTCTCTGTAGTAGGGGTTGATGATGGCCTCGGTGAGGTGAACTAGTGAGTCCTTCTCATGCTCTTTGCTGCCCCTGATCTTGTATTGGCCCTGGATGTCGACAAGATTCTGGCAGGCGATGCCCGAATTCTCGAGCGCCTTTACATCGTTGGTGATGTCCACCATAGTGAACATGTAGTGGGGGCTGTTGACAAACCTGGCAAAACGCTCGCAAGGCCTTGTGGCCAGGCAGTAGTGGTAGACGAGGACGTGGTGGCGCACACACATCTGGGTGACGGCGACCTTGGGACGAGACCCGGCATGAGCGCGGGTGTACTCGGGGTCGAACCCAACCACCTTGTACTTCTCCTCGGTAAGCAACAGCTCCATGATGTGGACGGAGTGCTCCGCCCAGACCGGGTTGTTGGTGTACACCACCGAGAGGTCCACGAACCTTCTGTGGGTGTCCACCACGGCACTCATAGTGAATTGTTGCTCGTCGTCGGCAGCCGCTTGGAGCGCCATTGGAGCCGCGGAGGATACCCTCTAAGAATTTCTCATGGTGGGTGTGCTTCTTGCAATGGTGGGGCGCGATCAAAAGGTTGAAGAGACACAAGGGTAGGTTAAATGGCCGCTGTAATAAATGGGGGCCAGCCGGCCTGTAATCATCACGTCTTGTCACTATGTTCATAGCGGAGGATTCCAGAATCTAGTGCATGCTTGACAACACCGCACCCCAGGCGTGGGCTCGAAGAGGCACCAAATGTATCGTCGGTGAGACTGTTCCCGTGCTACCGCGCTGTTTACCGCGCAAGCTTCCCACCCGGCTAGTTTGGCCACCCGTCGGCTAGAAGAAGGACAAATTGTGGGTGTTTATTGGCAAAAAGCTTTGTAAAAATTAAGTGTGTGGAATGACATCGGTCATAAGTTTACCCTTGGGTGATGAGGTCAAAGTTACACAGAAGGGTGATGATGGACACTCGAGTGCGATAATTAATTCTGCGCTCTATAGTGCACATGGTGGAAGAAACCAACTGTGTGCAATAATGTCGAAGGTCACAGTCGAGTTAGCTATACAGATCGTGTGCTGTGAGATCGACAAGGTAAAATGATTCGAGAATGGTTAATAAAATCTAAGACCATTGCATATTAAGGTCAAAATACTGCTAGAAATATACGAGTCTCATACGATGCCATTTCAACGATTGTACCACAAAAGCTTGAAATGTTACAAGGTTCAAATTCTAGAGTTATATGGCTCAAATTTGAAGATTACAAGGTTCAAACTGATATTAGAAATGAAATTCAGCTCATCAGCTGCAAATACTCGTGCTTATGCGCTGAACATGGATATCACAGAGGTTCAAACTAATATCACCGCTTCTAAGTCTGGCTTCGAAACCTCACAATTTTTGCAAAGGGGCCAGCCACTGAGAAGTCATGTATGGGGTTGACCCGATGACTTCCGATTACTCTGTCATCTGAAGTTCCAAAATGAAATTCGGCATTTTTGGAGCCAACTCCATTCTGCCGCAGGCGCCGGCGCTGATCAACAGACCATTCATTTTTGCGAAATAAATGTAGGGCAAACCTCATTTCCTTCAGCACCCTTGCTCTGAGAACAAAGAACCTGGCGAATATAATCTTCAGATCTAGGCATTCGACATGATTGTTATATTGTATCACATTATCCACCACTGGGCCTAATCTTATCTGCAAAATAAGAAAACGTGTTAGTACCTACATGCAGTTTTGAACATTACTACATGCCTAGCTATTTGGTTTGCAGGATTTGTAAAATGCACTAACATGCCATCTTCGATCTGACATGATTAACATGGGCATTTGATTACATTGTAGAAAAATGTAGCCTTCTTCACAAGAGATTGGAGTGGATGAGAAGTTCCCTAAGAAAACTAGTACAGATGAATCCAAAGGAAAAATGCTTATTGATTGTAACCATATGGATCAAGCAACCAATATGGGGGGGGGCATGTATATACTAAAATCCTCCAAAAGAACCTTCAGAAATCGTAGTACATTGTCATTGTAAACTTGGAAAAATGTGTCACAAATTGAACTCCCTTATGGTTAACATTTAACAGGAAAGGAACATCACCTCGATATATAGCTTCTCCAGGCACGGAAAGTATCTCAGGAAACTGACAACTTGCTCCAGGTCGGGCCCGATAGATTCTAGTGCCAAGACCTTCACTGTGCATAGTTTCGGGGTAAAGCTTGTCGGAATCATTTTCTGAATGATAGATGAACAAATATCTTCAAAATTAGAAATAAGGTTAATTTGTAGAAGGAGAGGTAGAAGGCGACTGTTGTACCTGAACGGGTGTGGATCCAATAACAAGTTTGGAGTATTTGTTAGACGAGTAGCCCACCACTGTCAATTTTGGCGCAGAAATGACATTGATTCTTGTTGGACCTTCTTGATCAACTACAAGTAATCTCTCAAGTGCATGTTGATGTCTACTACACAACCTTCTTCTTGTAGACGTTGTTGGGCCTCCAAGTGCAGAGGTTTGTAGGACAGTAGCAAATTTGCCTCAAGTGGATGACCTAAGGTTTATCAATCCGTAGGAGGCGTAGGATGAAGATGGTCTCTCTCAAGCAACCCTGCAACCAAATAACAAAGAGTCTCTTATGTCCCCAACACACCCAATACAATGGTAGATTGTATAGGTGCACTAGTTCGGCGAAGAGATGGTGATACAAGTGGTATATGGATAGTAGATAATGGTTTTTGTAATCTAAAAATATAAAAACCGCAAGGTAACTAATGATAAAAGTGAGCACAAACGGTATTGCAATGCTAGGAAACAAGGCCTAGGGTTCATACTTTCACTAGTGCAAGTTCTCTCAACAATAATAACATAACTAGATCACATAACTATCCCTCAACATGCAACAAAGAGTCACTCCAAAGTCACTAATAGCGGAGAACAAACGAAGATATTATGGTAGGGTACGAAACCACCTCAAAGTTAATCTTTCCGATCAATCCGTTGGGCTATTCCTATAAGTGTCACAAACAGCCCAAGAGTTCGTAGTAAAATAACACCTTAAGACGCAAGTCAACCAAAACCCTAATGTCACCTAGATACTCCAATGTCACCTCAAGTATCCGTGGGTATGATTATATGCATCACACAATCTTAGATTCATCTATTCAACCAACACAAAGTACTTCAAAGAGTGCCCCAAAGATTCTACCGGAGAGTCAAGACGAAAACATGTGCCAACCACTATGCATAGGTTCATGGGCGGAACCCGCAAGTTGATCACCAAAACATGCATCAAGTGGATCAATAGAATACCCCATTGTCACCACAGGTATCCCACACAAGACATACATCAAGTGTTCTCAAATCCTTAAAGACTCAATCCCATAAGATAACTTCAAAGGGAAAACTCAATCCATTACAAGAGTGTAGAGGGGGAGAAACATCATAAGATCCAACTATAATAGCAAAGATCGTGATACATCAAGATTGTACCACCTCAAGAACACGAGAGAGAGAGAGATCAAACACATAGCTACTGGTACATACCCTCAACACCGAGGGAGAACTACTCAATCCTCGTCATGGAGAGCACCGGGATGATGAAGATGGCCACCGGAGAGGGATTCCCCCTCCGGCAGGGTCCCGGAACGGGTCTAGATTGGTTTTCGGTGGCTACGGAGGCTTCTGGCGGCGAAACTCCCGACCTATTCTGCTCCCCGAAGTTTTTAGGGTATATGGGTATATATGGGAGGAAGAAGTACGTCGGTGGACCTCCGGGCTGTCCACGAGGCAGGTGGCGTGCCCAGAGGGGTGGGCGCTCCCTCCACCCTCGTGGGCAGCCCGTGACTCTCCTGGCCCATCTCCGATACTCCATGGGCTTCTTCTGGTCCAAAAATAAGTTCCGTGAAGTTTCAGGTCAATTGGACTCCATTTGATTTTCCTTTTGTGTGATACTCTAAAACAAGGAAAAATAGAAACTGGCACTGGGCTCTAGGTTAATAGGTTAGTCCCAAAAATCATATAAAATAGCATATAAATGCATATAAAACATCCAAGGTTGATAATATAATAGCATGGGACAATCAAAAATTATAGATACGTTGGAGACATATCAGCATCCCCAAGCTTAATTCCTGCTCGTCCTCGAGTAGGTAAATGATGAAAACAGAATTTTTGATGTGGAATGCTACCTAACATATTTATCCATGCAATTCTCTTTATTGTGGCAAGAATATTCAGATCTATAAGATTGAAGACAAAAGTTTAATATTGACATAAAAATAATAATACTTCAATCATACTAACAAAGTAATCATGTCTTCTCAAAATAACATGGCCAAAGAAAGCTATCCCTACAAAATCATATAGTCTGGCTATGCTCCATCTTCACCACACAACGTATTTAAATCATGCACAACCCCGATGACAAGCCAAGCAATTGTTTCATACTTTTGGTGTTCTCAAACTTTTTCAATCTTCACGCAATATATGAGCGTGAGCCATGGATATAGCACTATAGGTGGAATAGGATGGTGGTTGTGGAGAAGACAAAAAGGAGAAGATAGTCTCACATCAACTAGGCGTATCAACGGGCTATGGAGATGCCCATTAATAGATATCAATGTGAGTGAGTAGGGATTGCCATGCAACGGATGCACTAGAGCTATAAATGTATGAAAGCTCAACAAAAGAAACTAAGTGGGTGTGCATCCAACTTGCTTGCTCACGAAGACCTAGGGCACTTGAGGAGGCCCATTGTTAGAATATACAAGGCAAGTTCTATAATGAAAATTTCCCACTAGTATATGAAAGTGACAAAACAAGAGACTCTCTATCATGAAGATCATGGTGCTACTTTGAAGCACAAGTGTGGAAAAAGGATAGTAGCATTGTCCCTTTTTTTGGCCTTTTTTGCCTTTCTCTTTTTTTGGGCCTTCCTTTTTTATTTGGCCTTTCTCTTTTTTTTTCTTTTTTGGGACAATGCTCTATTAATGATGATCATCACACTTCTATTTATTTACAACTCAATGATTACAACTCGATACTAGAACAAAGTATGACTCTATATGAATGCCTCCGACGGTGTACCGGGATGTGCAATGACTCATGAGTGACATGTATGAAGGAATTATGAACGGTGGCTTTGCCACAACTAAAATGTCAACTACATGATCATGCAAAGCAATATGACAATGATGGAGCGTGTCATAGTAAATGGAATGGTGGAAAGTTGCATGGTAATATATCTCGGAATGGCTATGGAAATGCCATGATAGGTAGGTGTGGTGGCTGTTTTGAGGAAGGTATATGGTGGGTTTATGATACCGGCGAAAGGTGCGTGGTATTAGAGAGGCTAGCAATGGTGGAAGGGTGAGAGTGCGTATAATCCATGGCTCAACATTAGTCATAAAGAACTCACATACTTATTGCAAAATTCTATTAGTTATCGAAACAAAGTACTATACGCATGCTCCTAGGGGGGATAGATTGGTAGGAAAATACCATCGCTCGTCCCCGACCGCCACTCATAAGGAAGACAATCAATAAATAAATCATGCTCCTACTTCGTCACATAACGGTTCACCATACGTGCATGCTACGGGAATCACAAACTTCAACACAAGTATTTATCAAATTCACAACTACTCAACTAGCATGACTCTAATATCACCATCTCCATATCTCAAAACAATCATCAAGTATCAAACTTCTCATAGAATGCACTTTATATAAAAGTTTTTATTATACCCCTCTTGGATGCCCATCATATTAGGACTAAATTCATAACCAAAGAAAATTATCATGCTGTTTAGGACTCTCAAAATAATATAAGTGAAGCATGAGAGTTCATCTATTTCTATAAAATAAAACCACCACCGTGCTCTAAAAGGATATAAGTGAAGCACTAGAGCAAATGACAAACTACTCCGAAAAATATAAGTGAAGATCAATGAGTAGTCGAATAATCATGCAACTATATGAAGACTCTCTAACATTAAAGAATTTAATATCTTTGTATTTTATTCAAACAGCAAGAAAATCCTAACAAAATAAATTGACGCTCCAAGCAAAACACATATCATGTGGCGAATAAAAATATAGCTCCAAGTAAAGTTACCAATGAACGAAGACGAAAGAGGGGATGCCTTCCGGGGCATCCCCAAGCTTAGGCTTTTGGTTGTCCTTGAATATTACCTTGGGGTGCCTTGGGAATCCCCAAGCTTAGGCTATTTCCACTCCTTATTCCATAGTCCATCGAATCTTTACCCAAAACTTGAAAACTTCACAACACAAAACTTAACAGAAAACTCGTAAGCTCCGTTAGTATAAGAAAGCAAATCACCATCATAAGGTACTGTAATTAACTCATTCTAAATTCATATTGGTGTAATATCTACTGTGTTCCAACTTCTCTATGGTTCATACCCTCCGATACTACTCATAGATTCATCAAAATAAGCAAACAACACATAGAAAACAGAATCTGTCAAAAACAGAACAGTCTGTAGTAATCTGTATCAAACGTATACTTATGGAACTCATAAAATTCTCAAATAAATTGGTTGAGCTGAGTAATTTGTCTATTAATCATCTGAAAAAATAATTAACTAAATATCACTCTCCAGTAAAAAATGGCAGCAATTCTAGTGAGCGCTAAAGTTTCTGTTTTTTACAGCAAGATCGCAAAGACTTTCCCCAAGTCTTCCCAAAGGTTCTACTTGGCACAAACACTAATTAAAGACATAAAACCACATCTAAACAGATGCTAGATGAAATATTTATTACTAAACAGGAACAAAAAGCAAGGAATAAAAATAAAATTGGGTTGCCTCCCAACAAGCGCTATCGTTTAACGCCCCTAGCTAGGCATGATGATTTCAATGATGCTCACATAAAAGAAAAGAATTGTAACATAAAGAGAGCATCATGAAGAATATGACTAGCACATTTAAGTCTAACACACTTCCTATGCATAGGGATTTTGTGAGTAAACAACTTGTGGGAACAAGAATCAACCTGCATAGGAAGGTAAAACAAGCATAACTCCAAAATTTTAAGCACATAGGGGGGAAACTTGATATTATTGCAAGTCATACAAGCATATGTTCCTCCCTCATAATAATTTTCAGTAGCATCATGAATGAATTCAACAATATAACCAGCACCTAAAGCATTCTTTTCATGATCTACAAGCATAGAAAATTTACTACTCTCCACATAAGCAAAATTCTTCTCATGAATAATAGTGGGAGCAAACTCAATAAAATAATTATCATGTGAGGCATAATCCAATTGAAAACCAAAATCACGATGACAAGTTTCATGGATATCATTATTCTTTATAGCATACAAGTCATCACAATAATCATCATAGATAGCAACTTTCTTCTCATAATCAATTGGAACCTCTTCTGCAATAGTGGATTCATCACAAAATAAAGTCATGACCTGTCCAAATCCACTTTCATCAATATAATCATCATAAATAGGAGGAATGCTTTCATCATAATAAATTTGCTCATCAAAACATGGGGGACAAAAAATATCATCTTCATCAAACATAGCTTCCCCAAGCTTGTGGCTTTGCATATCATTAGCATCATGGATATTCAAGGAATTTATACTAACAACATTGCAATCATGCTCATCATTCAATTATTTAGTGCCAAACATTTTAATGCATTCTTATTCTAACATTTTGGCATAATTTTCCTTTCCATCATGATCACAAAAGATATTAAAAAGATGAAGCGTATGAGGCAAACTAAATTCCATATTTTTTTGTAGTTTTCTTTTGTAAACTAAACTAGTGCTAAAACAAGAAACAAAAAGTTTCGATTGCATGATCTAAAGATATACCTTCAAGCACAAACCTCCCCGGCAACGGCGCCAGAAAAGTGCTTGATGTCTACTACACAACCTTCTTCTTGTAGACGTTGTTGGGCCTCCAAGTGCAGAGGTTTGTAGGACAGTAGCAAATTTCCCTCAAGTGGATGACCTAAGGTTTATCAATCCATAGGAGGCGTAGGATGAAGATGGTCTCTCTCAAGCAACCCTGCAACCAAATAACAAAGAGTCTCTTGTGTCCCCAACACACCCAATACAATAGTAGATTGTATAGGTGCACTGGTTCGGCGAAGAGATGGTGATACAAGTGGTATATGGATAGTAGATAATGGTTTTTGTAATCTGAAAATATAAAAACAGCAAGGTAACTAATGATAAAAGTGAGCACAAATGGTATTGCAATGCTAGGAAACAAGGCCTAGGGTTCATACTTTCACTAGTGCAAGTTCTCTCAACAATAATAACATAATTGGATCACATAACTATCCCTCAACATGCAACTAAGAGTCACTCCAAAGTCACTAATAGCGGAGAACAAACGAAGAGATTATGGTAGGGTGCGAAACCACCTCAAAGTTATTCTTTCTAATCAATCCGTTGGGCTATTCCTATAAGTGTCACAAACAGCCTTAGAGTTTATAGTAAAATAACACCTTAAGACGCAAATCAACCAAAACCCTAATGTCACCTAGATACTCCAATGTCACCTCAAGTATCCGTGGGTATGATTATACAATATGCATCACGCAATCTCAGATTCATCTATTCAACCAACACAAAGTACTTCAAAGAGTGCCCCAAAGATTCTACCGGAGAGTCAAGACGAAAACGTGTGCCAACCCCTATGCATAGGTTCATGGGCGGAACCCGCAAGTTGATAGCCAAAACATACTTCAAGTGGATCAGTAGAATACCCCATTGTCACCACAGGTATCCCACACAAGACATACATCAAGTGTTCTCAAATCCTTAAAGACTCAATCTGATAAGATTACTTCAAAGGGAAAACTCAATCCATTACAAGAGAGTAGAGGGGGAGAAACATCATAAGATCCAACTATAATAGCAAAGCTCGCGATACATCAAGATCGTACCACCTCAAGAACATGAGAGAGAGAGATCAAACACATATCTACTGGTACATACCCTCATCCCGAGGGAGAACTACTCCCTCCTCGTTATGGAGAGCACCGGGATGATGAAGATGGCCACCGGAGAGGGACTCCCCCTCTTGCAGGGTGCCGGAACGGGTCTACGAAGGCTTCTGGCGGCGGAACTCCCGATCTATTCTGCTCCCCGAAGTTTTTAGGGTATATGGGTATATATGGGAGGAAGAAGTACGTCGGTGGACCTCCGGGATGTCCACGAGGCAAGGGGGTGCGCCCAGGGGGGTGGGCACGCGCCCCACCCTCGTGGGCAGCCCAAGACTCTCCTAGTCCATCTCCGATACTCCGTGGGCTTCTTCTGGTCCAAAAATAAGTTTCGTGAAGTTTCAGGTCAATTGGACTCCATTTGATTTTCTTTTTCTGCGATACTCTAAAACAAGGAAAAAATAGAAACTGGCGTTGGGCTCTTGGTTAATAGGTTAATCCCAAAAATCATATAAAATAGTATATAAATGCATATAAAACATCCAAGGTTGATAATATAATAGCATGGAACAATCAAAAATTATAGATACGTTGGAGACGTATCACAGGTGTGTCCTGGATGACCATACCATGGTCCACCTTTTGTGATGTCTTCCTGCCGCACCAGCAACACACATAAATAGTCCGGAGAGTCATGGAGGTGATGCGGAAGGTACTCAACCCATTGATCGCTTGAAGATGAAGGTACTCGAGTGCAGTACAGCCACGAAGCAGGCGCTCCATGTCACCCTTTGAGAGGCAGACAGCGACGAGCTCGAGGTGCTTCGGTCATGGTAGAATAAGAGTGGGCGCATCATTAAGGAGCAGGAAATGGCAGTTCCTGAACTTGGTGACACGCAGCGTGGGCGCGAGGCGGAATGTGGACATTGGCAGCGACCGCATATGCCCATCATCAAAAGTGAGCTCCTTGAGCTGATCTAGGGCGGGGAATCGGAACCAGTCGTCAAGCTTGGCTCGGTCCTTGCCATTGGAACGGAACTTGCCCATTCTAAGGCCTTTGGTTGGGCCAAGGTGACTGCCGAGGATCTTAGATAACGCATCCAAGCTTTTGCGATAGTCATGGCAGAGCTCGTGGGTGTCGATGAGGTCGAGAGGGCTGGAGTTCCATAGGAAGCACCACCGCCGGGAAAGGAGGGTTGTTTGCGCCCCATATTTGATTGGGAGGAGGGAGATGATGACTCTCAACATATCATCGGGGAGGCTGCTGATCAAGTCTAGGCCTGCTGGAGTCGCTTGCGGTTCTAGCTCACCCCGCCTCCGCTTGTTGGCAGCCCCGTTCTCCACCTCCAGAGTGTCCTTGTCAATGGCGCTTTCTGATAGAAATGGGAGTAAAGGGAATATTTAGTTAAAACAGGGCAATAGAAAAGTGTATTGGTAACTAGAAGTTATTAGGTAGGAATATAGTAAGAAAAGGGAATAACAATTGGTTGCTTAAATACTACACAATTAATTTGACATTGTTGGGTAAGTCAACATATGCAGATAGTTGAAAAGAAAACTTACTTTGAACAAAGTCTGGACGAATGATTTTGTCGGGGAAGCTAGCATATATCTCATGACCAGGCCCTTCTATGTGCAGTGCAATTTTAGTGCCAGCTTTCAGTACATAAAACTTTGCAATTTCATTCCAAAAGCCAGTGCCAAAATAGGAGTCACCATGTCTCAAGTATTATAGTAACTACGATTGTAAATCCATGGTTTGTGTGCAGTATGCCGTTCGTGGAGCCTTGATGTATGTAAAGGGAAAAATTGTGCACTACATAATCTGTTGCATAGCGAGGGATGTCTTGCAGAAAATGGTAGGATTGTTAAAGAAAATATGGTAACATGCAAATATGGGCCCAAATTGAATGAACTATACAACAATTGAAATTGAAGGACAAAAGTCTATAATTAAACAGATAGGGTAAACATGATGTCATGGAAATATGAGAGTAATCGAAAGAACAATACATCATTAATTGCCTAATATAGAAATAAGAGGGGAAAATTCCCTTTGACGTATATGGTACATGTGGCACCTTCTATCCAAATGTAGCAATATTTAGAATATGTTCAAGAAAGTAGGCCATGCCAACTGATTTAGGGTGAGATTGAACATACCGCGCGCGTCCTCAAGTTATCTGGTACGATGAGATGGAATCTCTGGCGGCGGTCGCCAAGTCCTGAAGTGTCGGTGCACTGTACATTCTATGGATGAAAGAAAACCCTCAAATCAGCTCGAATAAAAATGAATTCACGGTGATTTCCGCCAGGTGATTAAAGGAGGCAGATGAACTAGGGTAAGAGATGAGATAATATCTCGTTAAACTAGTTACCTTGTCTTCCATGAGATAGAACCCTTAGTACGGCAGATTCCCCAACCATGCGGAGCTGGGTCGACCGCGAGCAGTGTCGAGAAAGTCGATGGCGATAGGCGGCGGCAAGCAGAAGTGGCGAAATGCGGTGGGCTTTGTCGGCAGCCTGGCGGCGGCGACATGCATCGAGCTAAGTGTTTACTGCCGCGATAGGTGGTGCCATGGCATAGACATGGAGGAGCTTGTGCAGGTGTGAATGGGGAATGTACCGGAGGGGCCGAGGGGGTGGCGGGCGGGGTGAGGGTTTTGTGACGTGGGGATGGTGAGGGTTTTCTTTTTGCTTTTTTGAATTGGGTGGTGAGGGTTTTCTTTCCCACAAAGAATTTTGGGGGCGATAGTTTGCTAGAGAGAACCATGTGTGATTGACGCAGCAGGCAAAATGAAAGTCATTGCACACAGTTCCAATTTTGGGAACCGTGTGTGATTGATGTACTACCTTCATCCTGGTTTATTGGTCCCCCGTTGTAATTTTTACCAAAAATTGGCGAAATATTTAACATACTCAGACATAGATAATAAGTGTACACGTAGATAAGCATAGTTCAACCATAAGTAGTACATAGTTCAATAGTATTAAGCATACTCAAGCGTACATATATAGTTCCATCCATCCCACATCTCATCTCACATGCCGGCACGATCCTGAAGCTTCTCCAGGTACTCGGCGTACGTGTCATGCGCCACCCTATGAGAATACTTCTACTTGAATGAGCCAACGGCCCGTCCTCTTGCATGCGCCAGAACACTTAGATACGTGTCATGAAGCTTTTGGTTGCAAAATGGGCATCCATAGCTGTCGTTCCAGGTCCTAATACGCCTGTTATGCATTCCCGCATAAAGCTCCCTCAGGATTTTCCTATTGTACCTCCTCAGGACATCTTCATCCTCACTGTCCACATCGTCAGACAACACCTATACAAATAGTAAAACAATTTTGGCATCGAATCAATGATTACACGCCGTGAAGTAGGATTAGGAATTATGGCTATTTATTTATACATATCTAGAGATTATGGTTCGATTTTTAAGCGCAGTCGTCTATGTACAGACCAATCTTCAAAAAAATAATGGCACAAACATATGTAGGTCATTGAAAATCAATTGTCAAGCCCTGGCTAGGAATTATTAGCTCGAACACTAACCCTAGTCGGATTACTAGCAGAAATCATTTGCACAGATGAAACAACTAATCACTTATCATCTGTACCATTCAAACAATCAATACACTACACGGATCTAATGAAACTTACTCAGATTTCATGGATTGGGAGAACATAACCATAGGATTTCTATTCCAAACAGGGGGAGGCAGGAGTAACCAGAGAAACCCTATGATCTATTTGACACATAAATGGGTATAGATGACTAACCAGATGTCCTTCGTTGTCGATGTCTTCGCCGGAGTGGTCGTCGGAGTCGGTGTGGAACTCCGCATCCGGCTGTGGAAGCTCGACGCCGTCGACGACATCATGGTGCAGCGGTAACTCGCCGGCAGTGACATCAACCTCTGTCTCCATCTCCACGCAGTGCTCCGGTGCTTTAGCAGCCTCGGCGTCGCCACTCCCTCCGATGAGGCGCTTCAGTGACATCCTCATACACTGACGGCTTTGAGGACTGAGAGCAGCGTCGAGGATGCAAGCGAAGAGAGAGGATTGCATGTGCGTAGCGAGGATGGGGGGTGCGGCCGCTCGGGCACACCATTAATATGGAGTAATAGGAGTTGTGGGAGAGAGGCGGGCGGCGGTCAAACCGATGGCTCGCCTCTCGGTGAGCTTGCGCACCTGACTGCTGGCATGCCTACCAAAGTTTCACACAACTACTCGCACGCCTCCCGATGACACTGTGCAGCGAGCATGACTCCGTCAATTCACACACCTGCACACACGCCTCCCTGTCTGCCTGCACGGCGGACGTGTCCCGTCAACTCACGCCTGCTTGCACGCCACACGGGTCGCGCAGCGGCATGTATATTGTTTTTCTATTTGGATGATCAATACTGCCGCTTCATTGCTTAACCGAAGCACGACACGTATCCATTGTTGGTCTAACACTCACGGTTCGAATAAATAATCCGTTTGGGATATTGGTTCCCAATTATTAATAATCTCCCGTCTGTAATTAGATAAAGATTACATCAAAACTGGTCTCAAATTTGACCAAAAAAGTACAATGCCACTTTGTATTGGTGTCCATATGACAACACGAGAAGTTTCACGAACTTCAAATAAGTTTTGGATGTACTAGAATTTAAAAATCAAGATTCTCAATGTTTGAAATTTGTTGCACGGGGAGTAAACATGTACCTAGTGAGACACATGTGTTTTTGCAATCCATTTAGGTGCACTGTCACGTGCGCATGTAGCTCAAATTTGATTTTTGCACATTATACCCGTAGAAAATCAATCAATGTACTAAAATGTCTTAATGATGTCTATGATTTTTTTGAAATTAATACGTCCCTCATTTGGTAACATGTATGTTCACCGCGGGATAATTAATTTAACATGCATCGTAGTTGCGGTAGATTCGTGGTGTGTGTGTGTGGGTGTGTGCGTCTGGGGGTGCGGGTGGCTCGCAGTACACTACGAGTTGTGAGCCACCATGTGGGTTGGCCATTTTGTTAGGCAGGACGGTGCCACATCAGAGTCGTGAACTCGTTATTTAAAACATTACACAACCCTGTCATACATAAATGTTTTGGCCACATGGAGTCGATGGTTGTCCTACACGACACTCGATACTCATGTGTGACGCTTTCTGTGGGCCCGCGAGGTCGTCATCCATCACTTTGACGAATAGCCGGCAGTGACGTTAATTTGACCAGCAAGGTGGAATCTTTTTTGTTTGTGTTATGGTGGTATATAGTACGCGTCGAAGAGGTGGGAGGGGACTAGCATATATACTATACTATACGTACGCGTCTGTGAACAAGTACACCCTCACTCAGTGTGTGGACTTTTTGGTTTCCAAGGCACGTGCCACATCAAAATTGTGAAATGGGTTATTCAAACATCACACAACACCTTTTTGGGCCACATGCATATCCTAGCTAGGACACGCACGTGTGACGCTTCCATCTATGGGCCCACAAGGCCATCGTTGATGGATGCATGCATCACTTTGACCTACATCGGGAGAGGTTAATTAATTTCACCATCGATGAGGATTCTTTTGGGTTACATATATTACGGCAGGAGCATATAGTATGCGGTGAAGAGGGGGGAACGGGATCATCATATGTAGTACACTTGATATGAACCTCGCTCTGTGTGGGTGCATGGTTTACGGTTTTTGAGGCATGTGGCACATCAAAGTTGTGCATTTTGGACATTCAACATATATATGTTTGGCCCACATGCAAAGCGGTGGTGGTTGTCCTCTCGCACCCACTTAAGCGGTTATCAGCGATATCGATGCTTTCCATTTGTGGGCCCGCTTGGTCCATCACTACTTTTTGCCTGACAACAAGAGAGGTTAATTTGAATTAGGAGGGGATTATTATTTTTTCTCTCGGATGACATGCATGATACATCTTGAGCACACGCATGCATGTGTACGCATGAATCCCTCCCATCGAGTCGAAGAGGCTAGTACAACGACACATCATGAACCGATCCCGCTCTGTGTGGGGAGATAGTGCACGATTTTTGACACACGTGCCACATCAATGTTGTGTATTCAAACATGCATGCAGGCATCACCTCCATACATATGCATGTAGTGGTTGCCTTTGAACGGTACACTCCCTAAGTGGTTATCGGCGACAAGCCTATATATTTGTGGGCCCGCGTGGGCATCCATGATCACCTGACCAACAAGAAGATAGGTTACCATGGCGGATTCTTCATTTGGTTTGTGTTATCTTAGTATAGGTCATGGTGAGATTCAGACCTAATTAAGTTTGAGCGCATATACTATGCATGCATGCATGCATGAATCCCCGTTGTTGGCTTGAAGTGTGGTGTAACATACATATGCATTGTCAACCTAACCCTCACTCAGTCTGGGATTTCTAGTTCGAAATCACAGTGCCACATCAAAGTTGTTCCATTGTTACTCAAAAACACACCTCTCCATACATATGTTTGGGCCACACACATGCAGTGGTTGTCTTCGGGGACTAGCTACTTGCGTGATTATTGGCGAGCTAGCCCATCTCTGGAGTCGCATGGACGATCATCACTTTGACCAACAACAAGAGATAGGTTGTACGACCAAGGTGGATTATTCTTGGTCCGTTTTATGATCCATGTTGGTGAGATATATGCCTCTCTGGCCCGCCGACTGAAAGTGTGTGTGTGGGGGTGCTACTTTGCACTTTGCTAGGTGAACCTCGGTTGGGGGGGGCATGCATTCACAGC
>NC_041386.1:166219291-166254677 GCF_002162155.2 Triticum dicoccoides
AGGGAGGGGGGCTACTAGCTACTTCGCACTTTGCTAGGTGAATGAACCTCGGGTGGGGGATGCATTCATAGCTTAGGATTCCCTTCATGCTGACACTAGGAAGGAGGGGGGCTGCTAGCTACTTCACACTTTGCTAGGGTGAACCTCGGTTGGGGGGAGGGGGCATGCATTCATAGCTTAGGATTCCCTTCGTGCCGACACGAGGGGGGTGGGGGCAGGCAATATAGTGCGCTTTACGAGAGAGGTGCCACATCGAAGTTGCAATTGGTATTTGAAAATCAAACCACCCTTTTGATACATAAATTTGGTCCACATGCAACTGTGTTCGTGTTCTGACCCTCTCCCGTGTCATTTTTCGCCAAATTTATGAACATCAGAGAAGTCGGATGACGCAACAGACACGGTTCACTCAAACTAACCGTGTGCCACACCGGTGCACCTGTCACGCACACATCTGCACAGTACATTGGGCTGCACGAGGCTCCCCCTCTCAAAAATATCTGCCCGCCTCGAGGGTTTTCTGTTTCATAACACACGGTTGTTATCTCCGGACCATGTGCAATGTTTCTTGTTCCCAATCCCGCCTGCATCCCTAGAAAATATCTGCCCGCCTCGAGGGTTTTTCTGTTTCATAACACACGGTTGTTATCTCCGGACCATGTGCAATGTTTCTTGTTCCCAATCCCGCCTGCATCCCTAGAAAATATCTGCCCGCCTCGAGGGTTTTTCTGTTTCATAACACATGGTTGTTATCTCCGGACCGTGTGTGATGCACTATCATCAAATTTTTCAATAGCCCGGCATTTCAATCCCGCGTTTGACTCCCTCGTAGTAAAATTTTCAGTACCCGCGTCATTTCCTCAAACACCCCCCTCCACACACACACACAACAAAACCTTCTCGGGCGTGCACACACACACACACACACACACACCCTCCCTCGCTTGAAACCCTAGCAAGGTCCCCGCTGCTGCTACCGCTGCCGGCGCAAGGCCTCCATTGTCAACATATGCCGGTTTGCCCGTGCAGCTTACCCACCGATCTCCATACCTAGGCTTCCCTGAGTTTCTTAGATGACGCCTGCCAAACGCCCCTTTCCCACAGATCCCCATCCCCATCCCCCACTCCAGAGCGTTGCAACCTAAGCCCGGCTACGCTTCCCGTGGAGCTCGAGGAGCGACTGGCCCAAAAGAGGTGTATAGCGGTATCTTTGCCCGACGTCGTTGACGAAGCCGATGACCATTACTGGCGGCAGGCACTCAAGCAGCGGGCTAGAGTATGCGGGCATGTCTCGTCCGCTGGCTACGACATCGAGGTCATCGACAACGATGGCCCGAGGCGGGCTATGTCACAAGTTAAGTGGCCCACACCCAACCCCTCGAGTTCAACCGCCGTCGATCTCATCCATGGCCCCCTCGCTGATCTCCTCTCACTCGCTGTCAACAATTTGCCAGTCTACATCGCAACGAGCCCCTTTTGTCATTTCTGAAGGACACATTCTGCGACGCTGGCTTGGGATCCACAGCTCCCAAGTCAGATCTCATTGACGGCGACCACGAGGTGGGCACCCTCTCTGGCTCTTCCAAGGGGAAAGAGCCCATCTGCTCTTCCAAGGGGAAAGCGCCCGTCTGCGACATCAGGGAGGGCACCCTACAGCCATGCTCTTCCAAGGGGAAGGAGCCCACCTGCGACAACATGGAGCACATCTAGGGTCAGCGCTCTTACCACAGGAATGAGCCCATCTGTGACAAGTGAGGAAATCCATGATTTCTTTTGCAATGCCTCTTCACATGGGGAAACCCATGATTTGTTTTGTCGAGTCCCTTTTGTAGTGTAGTGAGAATATGTCCAGTTTTAATCGCTATATCTGGTTGTTTGCAGTATGCCTTGTTTATTTCATTTGTTCACAATGTGATGCTCTATATGTGCAATTATTTACTGTGCAGTACATTTCATCAATCCAGTTTTAGACATACCGATAGGAATGCATATATTTGCTTGTTGTTAAGCCTGTTATAGCTAGCATATGCCTCTTTTAAAGTTTTTTGATTGTTCGGTTGTTTATAGTTAGCATATGTCCAGTTTCAAATGCTATCTTTGGTTGTTCGTAGTATGCCTTGTTTATTCCAGTTATTCACAACATGATGTTCTATATGTGCAAGTATGAACTGTTGTGCTTAACATGCTTCTCGATGTACCTACACAGGACAATTTTGGGAGCGACTGCTACTTTCCATCGAGGTTAGTTTCATCCCATGGCTTATATCTGCTCACTGTTCAGGATATCGGTAGCTGGTACCATATAGGCCGGCGGCTGATAAGGGACTAAGCGGTGAATCAGACTTTTAACTGAATATATCCGCAATCCATTTATCGTTAGGTTAACTAGGGCCATATGTAATATATCTGAGGCTACATAGCAACATGCGTTGTACTTAATGTCTAAATATGCAATCCTAGGCTACATAGCAACAAGGAAGAGTGTTACATTAATGTTCTAATGATGTCTAGATATACGTAGAAGAGCAGCAGCAACAACAACAACACAACCCTGTTTGGATACTCAACTTAGCTAGAGGTTAGAGTTAGTTTCTAGCTCATTACTAACCCTGAACTAACTCCATCCAAAGAGTTTTTTGGATGGCAGGGTTAGATTGACAATAAATGCACTAGAAGAACTATTTCCAATTAGCACCTCTTGGGTTGGATAGTTTTTTGGGTGGGTTATAGATGCAACTAACTCAAACTAGCCCTCATGTTTAGATATACTTTAGGGCTATTTGAGCCCGAACTAGCTCAAACTAACTGTAACCCCTAGATACAACAGCAGTTAATCAGTCCATAATTTGTAAGAGTGCACTAAACTCCTTCTCGCCCATAATATAAGATGTTAATTCATCTAATATGTGAGTATATTGGATGTTATAAGATACTCTCTTCGTTCCTAAATATTTGTCTTTTTAGAGATTTCAAATGGACTACCACATACAGATGTATATAGACATATTATAAAAGAGTGTTGTGCTACATCATTATGCAATTGTTGTTTAGCTTCTAATATTAACTTGGTGCTTTTAGGTACATATGTCATTGGTAAAGGTCCGCGCTTCGACCCTTTCTACGTATGGGGCAATGAGATATCGATGAACCAGCATCAAGTGAGGAGGCTGATAAAGATTGTTAGTAAAATGGGTCCAAAGATGGCAATTAAACTATTTGTTTACACTTTATCCAAGACAACAACGAACTGCAGGATGGTAAGTAAGAATTCTGCAACCTTCTTTTTACTGCCCATAATGAGTTGTGTTAGATGACAATGTCTGAATCTTTTTCCTTTGCAGTGGTTGCCAAAGCAGTTTACTCAAGATTACCTCTCAAACTACATGATAGGTGGGCATGCAAGGATTAAAGTATTTCTACCAAAACATGATGATTATCTAGATGTTTTCATGAAGACCGTGAAGGATGGGCGGTCGGCCATCACAAGGGGTTGGACTAGAGTCGTGCGTGCCTTCTGCATGGAGGAGGGCACAATATGGGCATTCCGCTTCACCTTGTTCAACATCCAGAATATATTTCGCCTCTTTCTTTACTGTCTTTATTAGTACAAGTATACAACTGTGGTTCATCATTCTTTATTTGGTTCTTATGTAATTCTTGAACATATGTACCTATGAATCGGATAATGCATTGGTTGTTTGAACCTGATGGATATGAATAAATCTGTAGCATACATTCAAATTCAAATCCGATACAATTTTGAAAAGCAGTAATTAAATTAGGATGAAATTACGCTCTCCAGGTTGTTATGGCACACACGGTTGGTAAAACACAAACGTTTGCGATATGCACCATAATCCAAGACGGTTCACAAAGAGGAAATATGTGCAAGCATGCACACAGTTACTATTTGCAAACCGTGTGCGATGTTAGACGATATCACAAATGGTGCGGGCAAACTAAACGTTTGTGTTAGTTGCCTTATCGTACATGATTCACAACCATGAACTGTTTCTGATGAAGTATGCATCGTAAACATTGCACCACAGGATAGCATGTGCAATAGTTGTCGTGTATGACGATGTTACGATGGTCCGGCGTTTCGTAATCCTGTCCAACACTCGTACTACAATTAGCTAATTTTCTTAATGGTGAACCGTTTGTGATGGGCCGCGCATCATAAACGTAGCACTACAGAATACTGACTGTGATGGCAATGCAAGCAGAAATGAGTAGGAGTACTGTAGGGGCCCTATCCCCGATGGTTTCTGGGTCGTGTGGGAAGGACCCCCCTATCGCCCACAATCACTTCGCGACGGTTCCAAATGCCGTCGCGGAAAGGGGTTAAAAACCATTTGTTTAGGACCGACGCGCACAAGTGAATACTTCAAGCATACTAACATAGCAATCATGTCTTCTCAAAATAACATGGCAAAGAAAGTTATCCCTAACAAATCATATAGTCTGGCTATACTCCATCTTCATCATGCAAAGTATTAAATCATGCACAACCCCGATGACAAGCCAAACAATTGTTTCATACCTTTGATGTTCTCAAACTTTTTCAACTTTCACGCAATACATGAGCGTGAGCTGTGGATATAACACTATAGGTGGAATATAATATGGTGGTTGTGGAGAAGACAAAATGAAGGAGATAGTCTCACATCAACTAGGCATATCAACGGGCTATGGAGAAGCCCATCAATAGATATCAATGCGAGTGAGTAGGGATTTCCATGAAACGGATGTAGTAAAGCTATAAGTGTATGGAATCCCAAAAAGAAACTAAGCGGGTGTGCATCCAACTCGCTTGCTCACGAAGACCTAGGGCAATTTGAGGAAGCCCATCATTGGAATATACAAGCCAAGTTGTATAATGAAAATTTTCCACTAGTATATGAAAGTGACAAAATAGGAGACTCTCTATCATGAAGATCATGGTGCTACTTTGAAGCACAAGTGTGGAAAAAGGATAGTAACATTGTCTCTCCTCTCTTTTCTCTCATTTTTTCTCTCTTTTTTGTGGGCTTCTTTGGCCTCTTTTATTTTTTGTAAAGTCCAGAGACTCATCCCAACTTGTGAGGGAACCATAGCTTACTTCATCATCTCCTCACCTGGGACAATGCTCTTATAATTAATGATGATCATCACACTTTTATTTACTTACAACTCAAGAATTACAACTCGATACTAGAACAAATATATGACTCTATATGTATGCCTCCGGGGGTGTACCTGTTGGGGAACGTTGCAGAAAACAAAAAATTTCCTACGGTTTCACCAAGATCCATCTAGGAGTTCATGTAGCAACGAGTGATCGGATTGCATCTACATACCTTTGTAGATCACGCGCGGAAGCGTTCAAAGAACGGGGATGAGGAAGGCGTACTCGACATGATCCAAATCACCGGAGATCCTAGCGCCGAACGGACGGCACCTCCGCGTTCAACACACGTACGGTCAGCGTAACGTCTCCTCCTTCTTGATCCAGCAAGGGGGAAGGAGAGCTTGAGGAAGATGGCTCCAACAGCAGCATGACGGCGTGGTGGTGATGGAGTTGCAGTACTCCGGCAGGGCTTCGCCAAGCACTATGGAGGAGGAGGAGGTGTTGGAGAGGGAGAGGGAGGCACCAAAGGCAAGGGTGAGAGGTCCTCCCTTCCCCCACTATATATAGGGGGCCTAGGGAGGGGCGCCGGCACTAGGAGATCCAATCTCCTAGGGGGGCGGCGGCCAAGGGAGGAATCCCTCCTCCCCAAGGCACCTAGGAGGTGCCTTCCCCTTCTAGGACTCTTCCTTTAGGGTTTCCCCCACCCTAGGCGCATGGGACCTAGGGGAAAGTGGCGCCCCAGCCCACTTTGGGCTGGATCCCTTCCCACTTCAGCCCATGGGGCCCTCCGGGATAGGTGGCCCCACCCGGTGGACCCCCAGGACCCTTCCGGTGGTCCCGGTACAATACCGGTAACCCCGAAACTTGTCCCGATGGCCGAAATAGCACTTTCTATATATAATTATTTACCTCTGGACCATTCCGGAACTCCTCGTGACGTCCGGGATCTCATCCGGGACTCCGAACAACATTCGGGTTACTGCATATACATATCCCTACAACCCTAGCGTCACCGAACCTTAAGTGTGTAGACCCTACGGGTTCGGGAGACATGTAGACATGACCGAGATCGCTCTCCGGTCAATAACCAACAGCGAGATCTGGATACCCATGTTGGATCCCACATGCTCCTCGATGATCTCATCGGATGAACCACGATGTCGAGGATTCAAGCAACCCCGTATACAATTCCCTTTGTCAATCGGTATGTTACTTGCCCGAGATCTGATCGTCGGTATCCCAATACCTCGTTCAATCTCGTTACCGGCAAGTCACTTTACTCGTACCGTAATGCATGATCCCGTGACCAGACACTTGGTCACTTTGAGCTCATTATGATGATGCATTACCGAGTGGGCCCAGTGATACCTCTCCGTCATACGGAGTGACAAATCCCAGTCTTGATCCGTGTCAACCCAACAGACACTTTCGGAGATACCCGTAGTATACCTTTATAGTCACCCAGTTACGTTGTGACGTTTGGTACACCCAAAGCACTCCTACGGTATCCGAGAGTTACACGATCTCATGGTCTAAGGAAAAGATACTTGACATTGGAAAACTCTAGCAAATGAACTATACGATCTTGTGCTATGTTTAGGATTGGGTCTTGTCCATCACATCATTCTCCTAATGATGTGATCTCGTTATCAATGACATCCAATGTCCATAGTCAGGAAACCATGACTATCTGTTGATCAACGAGCTAGTCAACTAGAGGCTTACTAGGGACATGTTGGTGTCTATTATTCACACATGTATTACGATTTCCGGATAATACAATTATAGCATGAATAAAGACAATTATCATGAACAAGGAAATATAATGCTTTTATTATTGCCTCTAGTGCATATTTCCAACAGTCTCCCACTTGCACTAGAGTCAATAATCTAGTTACACTATGAAGAATCGAACACCCATGGAATTCTGGTGTTGATCATGTTTTGCTCTAGGGAGAGGTTTAGTCAACGGATCTGCTACATTCAGGTCCGTATGTACTTTACAAATATCTATGTCTCCATCTTGAACATTTTCATGAATGGAGTTGAAGCGACGCTTGATGTGCCTTGTCTTCTTGTGAAACCTGGGATCCTTGGCAAGTGCAATAGCTCCAGTGTTGTCACAGAAGAGCTTGATCGGACCCGACACATTGGGTATGACTCCTAGGTCGGTGATGAACTCCTTCACCCAAATTGCTTCATGCGCTGCCTCCGAGGCTGCCATGTACTCCGCTTCACATGTAGATCCCGCCACAACGCTTTGCTTGCAACTGCACCAGCTTACTGCCCCACCATTCAAAATATACACGTATCCGGTTTGTGACTTTGAGTCATCCAAATCTGTGTCGAAGCTAGCGTCGACGTAACCCTTTACGACGAGCTCTTCGTCACCTCCATAGATGAGAAACATTTCCTTAGTCCTTTTCAGGTACTTTAGGATATTCTTGACCGCTGTCCAGTGTTCCTTGCCGGGATTACTTTGGTACCTACCTACCAAACTTACGGCAAGGTTTACATCAGGTCTGGTACACAACATGGCATACATAATAGAACCTATGGTTGAGGCATAGGGGATGACACTCATCTCTTCTATATCTTCTGCCGTGGTCGGACATTGAGCTGAGCTCAATTTCACACCTTGTAACACAGGCAAGAACCCCTTCTTAGACTGATCCATATTGAATTTCTTCAATATCTTATCAAGGTATGTGCTTTGTGAAAGACCTATGAGGCGTCTTGATCTATCTCTATAGATCTTGATGCCTAATATATATGCAGCTTCTCCAAGGTCCTTCATTGAAAAACTCTTATTCAAGTAGGCCTTAATGCTGTCCAAGAGTTCTATCTCATTTCCCATCAAAAGTATGTCATCTACATATAATATGAGAAATGCTACAGAGCTCCCACTCACTTTCTTGTAAACGCAGGCTTCTCCATAAGTCTGCGTAAACCCAAACGCTTTGATCATCTCATCAAAGCGAATGTTCCAACTCTGAGATGCTTGCACCAGCCCATAAATCAAGCGTTGGAGCTTGCATACCTTGTCAGCATTCTTAGGATCGACAAAACCTTCCGGCTGCATCATATACAATTCTTCCTTAAGGAAACCATTAAGAAATGCCGTTTTGACGTCCATTTGCCATATCTCATAATCATAGAATGCGGCAATTGCTAACATGATTTGGACAGACTTTAGCTTCGCTACCGGTGAGAAAGTCTCATCGTAGTCAACCCCTTGAACTTGTCGATAACCCTTAGCGACAAGCCGAGCTTTATAGATGGTCACATTACCATCCGCGTTTGTCTTCTTCTTAAAGATCCATTTATTTTCTATGGCTCGCCGCTCAACGGGCAAGTCAGTCAAAGTCCATACTTCGTTTTCATACATGGATCCTATCTCGGATTTCATGGCTTCTAGCCATTTGTCGGAATCCGGGCCCGCCATCGCTTCTTCATAGTTTGAAGGTTCACCGTTGTCTAACAACATGATTTCCAAGACAGGGTTGCCGTACCACTCTGGTGTGGAACGTGTCCTTGTGGACCTTCAAATTTCAGTAGGAGCTTGATCAGAAGTATCTTGATCATCATCATTAACTTCCTCTCTGGTCGGTGCAGGCACCTCAGCAACATTTTCTTGAGTTGCGCCATTTTCCGGTTCAAGAGGTAATACTTCATCAAGTTCTACTTTCCTCCCACTTACTTCTTTCGAGAGAAACTCTTTCTCTAGAAAGGATCCATTCTTGGCAACAAAGATCTTGCCTTCGGATCTGAGGTAGAAGGTATACCCAATAGTTTCTTTAGGGTATCCTATGAAGACGCATTTTTCCGACTTGGGTTCGAGCTTTTCAGGTTGAAGTTTCTTGACATAAGCATCACATCCCCAAACTTTTAGAAACGACAGCTTAGGTTTCTTCCCAAACCATAATTCATATGGTGTCGTCTCAACGGATTTCGACGGAGCCCTATTTAAAGTGAATGCGGCAGTCTCTAAAGCATAGCCCCAAAAAGATAGCGGTAAATCGGTAAGAGACATCATAGATCGCACCATATCTAATAGAGTGTGATTACGACATTCGGACACACCATTATGCTGAGGTGTTCCAGGCGACGTGAGTTGTGAAACTATTCCACATTTTCTTAAGTGTGTGCCAAACTCGTGACTCAAGTATTCTCCTCCATGATCTGATCGCAGGAACTTGATTTTCTTGTCACGTTGATTCTCAACCTCACTCTGAAATTCTTTGAACTTTTCAAAGGTCTCAGACTTGTGTTTCAGTAAGTAGACATACCCATATCTACTCAAGTCATCAGTGAGGGTGAGAACATAACGATAGCCACCGCGAGCCTCAACACTCATTGGACCGCACACATCAGTATGTATGATTTCCAATAAGTTGGTTGCTCGCTCCATTGTTCCTGAGAACGGAGTCTTGGTCATTTTACCCATGAGGCATGGTTCGCACGTGTCAAATGATTCGTAATCAAGAGACTCTAAAAGTCCATCAGCATGGAGCTTCTTCATGCGTTTGACACCTATGTGACCAAGGCGGCAGTGCCACAAGTATGTGGGACTATCATTATCAATCTTACATCTCTTGGTACTCACACTATGAATATGTGTAGCATTACGCTCGAGATTCATTAAGAATAAACCATTCACCATCGGAGCATGACCATAAAACATATCTCTCATATAAATAGAACAACCATTATTCTCGGATTTAAATGAGTAGCCATCTCGTATTAAACGAGATCCTGATACAATGTTCATGCTCAAAGCTGGTACTAAATAACAATTATTGAGGTTTAAAACTAATCCCGTAGGTAAATGAAGAGGCAGCGTGCCGACGGCAATCACATCGACCTTGGAACCATTCCCGACGCACATCGTCACCTCGTCCTTCGCCAGTCTCCGCTTATTCCGCGGCTCCTGCTTTGAGTTACAAATGTGAGCAACTGCACCGGTATCAAATACCCATGAGCTACTACGAGTACTAGTAAGGTACACATCAATTACATGTATATCACATATACCTTTCGTTTTGCCGGCCTTCTTGTCCGCTAAGTATTTGGGGCAGTTCCGCTTCCAGTGACCACTCTCCTTGCAATAAAAGCACTCGGTCTCGGGCTTGGGTCCATTCTTTGGCTTCTTCCCGGCAGCTTGCTTGCCGGGCGCGGCAACTCCCTTGCCGTCCTTCTTGAAGGTTTTCTTACCCTTGCCTTTCTTGAACTTAGTGGTTTTATTCACCATCAACACTTGATGTTCCTTTTTGACTTCTACCTCTGCTGATTTCAGCATTACAAATACTTCAGGAATGGTCTTTTCCATCCCTGCATATTGAAGTTCATCACAAAGCTCTTGTAGCTCGGTGGAAGCGACTGAAGGATTCTGTCAATGACCGCGTCATCCGGGAGATTAACTCCCAGCTGAGTCAAGCGGTTATGTAACCCAGACATAGTGAGTATGTGCTCACTGACAGAACTGTTTTCCTCCATCTTACAGCTGAAGAACTTGTCGGAGACTTGATATCTCTCGACTCGGGCATGAGCTTGGAAAACCATTTTCAGCTCTTCGAACATCTCATATGCTTCGTGTCTCTCAAAACGCTTTTGGAGCCCCAGCTCTAAGCTGTAAAGCATGCCGCACTGAACGAGGGAGTAGTCATCGGTACGTGCCTGCCAAGCATTCATAACATCTTGCTCTGTAGGGAGAACAGGTGCGTCACCTAGCGGTGCTTGTAGGACATAATATTTCTTGGCAGCTATGAGGATAATCCTCAGGTTCCGGACCCAGTCCGTGTAGTTGCTGCCATCGTCTTTCAGCTTGGTTTTCTCTAGGAACGCGTTGAACTTGAGGACTACGTTGGCCATTTGATCTACAAGACATATTGTAAAATATTTAGACTAAGTTCATGATAATTAAGTTCATCTAATCAAATTATTCAATGAACTCCCACTTAGATAGACATCCCTCCTGTAATCTAAGTATAACATGATTCGAGTTAACTAGGCCGTGTCCGATCATCACGTGAGACGGACTAGTCAACATCGGTGAACATCTTCATGTTGATCGTATCTTCTATACGACTCATGCTCGACCTTTCGGTCTTCTGTGTTCCGAGGCCATGTCTGTACATGCTAGGCTCGTCAAGTCAACCTAAGTGTTTGCATGTGTAAATCTGTCTTACACCCGTTGTATGTGAACGTTAGAATCTATCACACCCGATCATCACGTGGTGCTTCGAAACAACGAACTGTCGCAACGGTGCACAGTTAGGGGGAACACTTTCTTGAAATTATTATGAGGGATCATCTTATTTACTACCGTTGTTCTAAGTAAACAAGATGCAAAAACTTGATAAACATCACATGCAATCAAATAATAATAGTGACATGATATGGCCAATATCACATAGCTCCTTTGATCTCCATCTTGGGGCTCCATGATCATCTTGTCACCGGCATGACACCATGATCTCCATCATCATGATCTCCATCATCGTGTCTCCATGAAGTTGCTCGCCAACTATTACTTCTACTACTATGGCTAATGCGTTTAGCAATAAAGTAAAGTAATTTACATGGCGTTTCTCAATGACACGCAGGTCATACAAAAATAAAGACAACTCCTATGGCTCCTGCCGGTTGTCATACTCATCGACATGCAAGTCGTGATCCTATTACAATAGCATGAACATCTCATACATCACATATATATCATTCATCATTCATCACAACTTTGGCCATATCATATCACAAAGAACTTGCTGCAAAAACAAGTTAGACGTCCTCTAATTGTTGTTTGCAAGTTTTACGTGGCTGAAACAGGGTTCTAGCAAGAACGTTTTCTTACCTACGTGAAAGCCACAACATGATTTGTCAACTTCTATTTACCGTTCATAAGGACCCTTTTCATCGAATCCGCTCCAACTAGAGTGGGAGAGACAGACACCCGCCAGCCACCTTATGCAACTTGTGCATGTTAGTCGGTGGAACCGGTCTCACGTAAGCGTACATGTAAGGTTGGTCCGGGACGCTTCATCCCACAATACCGTTGAAGCAAGATAAGACTATTAGCGGCAAGAAAGTTGACAACATCAACGCCCACAACAAATTGTGTTCTACTCGTGCAAGAGAACTACGCATAGACCTAGCTCATGATGCCACTGTTGGGGAACGTTGCAGAAAACAAAAATTTTCCTACGGTTTCACCAAGATCCATCTAGGAGTTCATCTAGCAACGAGTGATCGGATTGCATCTACATACCTTTGTAGATCACGCGCGGAAGCATTCAAAGAACGGGGATGAGGAAGGCGTACTCGACGTGATCCAAATCACCGGAGATCCTAGCGCCGAACGGACGGCACCTCCGCGTTCAACACACGTACGGTCAGCGTAACGTCTCCTCCTTCTTGATCCAGCAAGGGGGAAGGAGAGGTTGAGGAAGATGGCTCCAACAGCAGCACGACGGCGTGGTGGTGATGGAGCTGCAGTACTCCGGCAGGGCTTCGCCAAGCACTATGGAGGAGGAGGAGGTGTTGGAGAGGGAGAGGGAGGCACCAAAGGCAAGGGTGAGAGGTCCTCCCTTCCCCCACTATATATAGGGGGCCTAGGGAGGGGCGCCGGCCCTAGGAGATCCAATCTCCTAGGGGGGGGGGGGGGCGGCGGCCAAGGGAGGAATCCCTCCTCCCCAAGGCACCTAGGAGGTGCCTTCCCCTTCTAGGACTCTTCCTTTAGGGTTTCCCCCACCCTAGGCGCATGGGCCCTAGGGGAAAGTGGCGCCCCAGCCCACTTTGGGCTGGATCCCTTCCCACTTCAGCCCATGGGGCCCTCCGGGATAGGTGGCCCCACCCGGTGGACCCCCGGGACCCTTCCGGTGGTCCCGGTACAATACGGGTAACCCCGAAACTTGTCCCGATGGCCAAAATAGCACTTTCTATATATAATTATTTACCTCCGGACCATTCCGGAACTCCTCGTGACATCCGGGATCTCATCCGGGACTCCGAACAACATTCGGGTTACTGCATATACATATCCCTACAACCCTAGCGTCACCGAACCTTAAGTGTGTAGACCCTACGGGTTCGGGAGACATGTAGACATGACCGAGATCGCTCTCCGGTCAATAACCAACAGTGGGATCTGGATACCCATGTTGGCTCCCACATGCTCCTCGATGATCTCATTGGATGAACCACGATGTCGAGGATTCAAGCAACCCCGTATACAATTCCCTTTGTCAATCGGTATGTTACTTGCCCGAGATCTGATCGTCGGTATCCCAATACCTCGTTCAATCTCGTTACCGGCAAGTCACTTTACTCATACCGTAATGCATGATCCCGTGACCAGACACTTGGTCACTTTGAGCTCATTATGATGATGCATTACCGAGTGGGCCCAATGATACCTCTTCGTCATACGGAGTGACAAATCCCAGTCTTGATCCGTGTCAACCCAACAGACACTTTCGGAGATACCCGTAGTATACCTTTATAGTCACCCAGTTACGTTGTGACGTTTGGTACACCCAAAGCACTCCTACGATATCCGGGAGTTACATGATCTCATGGTCTAAGGAAAAGATACTTGACATTGGAAAACTCTAGCAAACGAACTATACGATCTTGTGCTATGTTTAGGATTGGGTCTTGTCCATCACATCATTCTCCTAATGATGTGATCTCGTTATCAATGACATCCAATGTCCATAGTCAGGAAACCATGACTATCTGTTGATCAACGAGCTAGTCAACTAGAGGCTTACTAGGGACATGTTGGTGTCTATTATTCACACATGTATTACGATTTCCGGATAATACAATTATAGCATGAATAAATACAATTATCATGAACAAGGAAATATAATAATAATGCTTTTATTATTGCCTCTAGGGTATATTTCCAATAGTACCGGGATGTGCAATGACTCAAGAGCGACATGTATAAAAACATGAATGGTGGCTTTGCGACATACGATGTCAACTACATGATCATGCAAAGCAATATGACAATGATGAAGTGTGTCATAATAAATGGAATGGTGAAAGTTGCATGGCAATATATCTCGGAATGACTAAGGAAATGCCATAATAGGTAGGTATGGTGGCTGTTCTGAGGAAGGTGATGGTAGGTTTAATGCACCGGTGAAAGTTGCGTGGTACTAGAGAGGATAGCAATGATGGAAGGGTGAGAGTGCGTATAATCCATGGACTCAACATTAGTCATAAAGAACTGTAACATCCCAATTTTCAATTTGGATGTTAACCATTAGGTCATCATATGCATCCATGCTCTTTGCATTTTCATTTGGTTTTGTTGTGGACATTTTGATTCTAGAGGCCTTAAGCAACTCAAGTACCATTTGAGAGAGTTGGAGGTTTTCATAAAATTCCATTTTTGAATTTTCAAAAATTGGTAAGTTGGATCAAAGTGAATTTTATTTGAAATTATTTTTCCAAATTATTTCCAAATAAATAAATAATGAGAGAAGATAATATGACTTCTTCAAAACAGAGGAAATAATGGAAATTTAGTTTTAAATAAAAATATATTTGAATTTGAATTTTATTCGAGTAAATTAGGGAAAAATTGCATTTTAGCCCCGAAAAATGTTCATGTTGTCCTAAATATTGGGAGAGGACCATGAAAATTATTTTTTAGGATTTTAGGATTTTTATGTATTTTATTTTTGGATTTTTCCGTTCGGGCGAAATTTTTTTAAAAAAATATTTGGACCGACTGGGCCGAAGCCCAGCCGGCCCAAGTCGCCGCCGCCTTCCCCGCGCGCGCGCCGCCGTGGCCGAGCCAGAGTCCGGCTCCGACTCCACCTCCGACTCCACCTCTACCGCCGACTTTGCCCCTCCCCCAAGCCGGCGCACCCCCTCCCTCTCTTTAAATAATCCGCCCCCTCTCCTCCTCAAGTTGTTGCCGCCGCCTTAAGCCACCGCCGCCGAGCCGCCCGCTAGCGCCGCCAAGCCGCTGCCGCCGCCGCTGTGCCGCCAAGCCGCCGCTGCCTCACCCACATCGCCGTTGACCGATTCTGCCGCTGCCGACCGGTATAAACCGATCCGGTTTTTCTCGGTTTAGTTCGGTTTTTTTTTAAGTTTCCGTTTATTAGAATAGATCGGATTTTTGGGGGTTATTTAGCGAGCGTTCACTCATTTAGATTTGTTAGCGAGCAAATTTGTTCGTTAGTCTCTAATAGTGGACATTCATTCGTTTGGTTTTCTTTTTAGTTTTATTTTTCGGCCAGGGACCTATCTGTAATTACTTTTATCATAGATTAGTCCCTGATCTTCAAACCTTCACTACTTTTTGCTCGTTTGTCCAAATCCAGTGAAACCAATGCCAAAATCTTCGTCTTGTTCCCCTCTATCCAGATAATCAACTTGAACATGATTTTGAAAATTTAAAATTTGGTTTCAAGCAGATTTGATTTCGAACTTCTTTTGATCGTAGTTTGAGTTTCGTATCTCCGATTTGATCGATTCTTTTTGCAAATCGAAGCTCTTCACTTGAACTTTCTGTTTAGATCTTTTCTCTTGGTTTTAACTTTGCATCTTATGCTTGAGTGCTTATGTATGCTATTATTTGTTCACGATAGAGTTTCCGGAGTGCGAGGCTTGGTACTACGAATCACTAGGGTTTTTCGATCATCGGCAAGGCAAGTAACACTTTGATCATATCCTTTCACTACCCAGTTTTTATGCATTAGTTTCAACCCTCAAACATTGCATGAGTAGGACTTGATAAGATGTGGGTACTGGGGAGTAGATGATGAGGTAAGAACCTATTGCCTTTTATTCAAACCATGGGTGTTTCTACGTTATGCTTATACTGCTATGCTATGCTCGTAGACGTGGATTGGTTTTGAGAAAATTCATGAAAGATGTGAGAGTTATTGTTAATTAAGGTTTAACTTAAGGTGGCTACTTTAACACACATCTGGGTGGATTGGTTGTTGGCACCTGGGGAATCCAGTGTTGTTCAAGGAGATCCCGGGGAACCCGTGTGATCATCCTATGGTTTGCCACCCAGGCTCAAAGGGATCATAATGTTATTCATGCTGAAGACTTCCGTGTGCAGCCACAAGCCATTATGGGCTCTGGCATAGTTGAGTATGTTGTGTGACCTCTTACAGTGGTAGACTAGCAGATGTAGGGGATGTAGGTGGTACGGTCTACCCTTCATAAAGAGTTAATGCTTCTGAAAGACTGTGTCTCGGTCATCCGTTTCTCAAACATCATGTAGTGCGAGAAATTCGATGGAGGAGATCGAGTCTTGTGGGGAAAAGTGCGCAAACCTCTATAGAGTGTATAAAATAATCATGATTAGCCGTGTCTCCGGTTATGGACATTTTGAGTATCTGGTACTTGAATTATTATGTTAATCTCATCACTCTACTTAATTAATTTGTCGGGTTATCAAACTTTTAATTGGGATTGAGTGGTGGTTACCTTCTTAATGTTTTCAACAAACTTTGTAGTTAAATAAAATATATTCCTTTGTTGTAGGGAAAAATTACCTTTATGCAAATGATAACCATAGAGCCTCCACCAGCCATAGCATGTAGTGATAGCTGTTATTTCTTCATTGCTCTATAATGTCATCTTGCCAGCATATTCCATGTGCTGACCTACACAGGCTGCAACGTATTATGTTGCAGAATTTTCAGACGAAGAATAAGGTGCGCTAGGTCGTTGTTGTGCACTTAGTTTTACCGTGGAGTTGGATGGACTCTTCTACCTTCGAAGCTTCCGCTGTTATCTTATTTAGATGGCCTTCAACCATATTATTGTAAAAAGTTCTCTTTTGAGACATTCGGTGTAATAAGTGTGTGATTGAACTCTGTTGTAAATCCTCGGGTACTGTGTGTGTCAGCAATACCGATCCAGGGATGACACTTAAGCACAGAGACTTGACCGCTGAGGTCGGGTCGCTACAAGAACTCACATACTTATTGCAAAAATTTATTAGTTATCGAAACAAAGTAATAGACGTATGCTTCTAGGGGGATAGAATGGTAGGAAAAGACTATCGATCGTCCCCGACCGCCACTCATAAGGAGGACAATCAATAAATAAATCATGCTCCGACTTCATCACATAACAATTCACCATACATGCATGCTACGGGAATCACAAATTTTAACACAAGTATTTCTACGAATCCACAATTACTCACTAGCATGAATCTAATCTTACCATCTTTATATCCCAAAACAATCATAAGGAATCAAACTTCTCATAGTATTCAATGCACTTTATATGAAAGTTTTTATTATATCCCTCTTGGATGCCAATCATATTAGGACTAAATTCATAACCAAAGAAAATTACCATGTTGTTTAGAGAGAGTCTCAAAATAATATAAGTGAAGCATGAGAGTTTAGTTTCTATAAAATAAAGCCACCGCCATGCTCTAAAAAGATATAAGTGAAGCACTAGAGCAAAATTGCCTAGCTCAAAAGATATAAGTGAAGCACATAGAATATTCTAATAAATCACGATTCATGTGTGTCCCTCTCAAAAGGTGTGTACAACAAGTATGATTGTGACAAACTAAAAAGCAAAGACTCATATCATACAAGACACTCCAAGCAAAACACATATAATTTGGTGAATAAAAATATAGCCTCAAGTAAATTTACCGATAGATGAAGACGAAAGAGGGGATGCCCCAGAAGCTTAGGCTCTTGGTTGTCCTTGAATATTACCTTGGGGTGCCTTGGGTATCCACAAGCTTAGGCTCTTTCCACTCCTCATTCCATAGTCCATCAAATCTTTACCCAAAACTTGAAAACTTCAGAACACGAAACTCAATAGAAAACTCATGAGATCCGTTAGTATAAGAAAATAAATCACCACTTTTGGTACTATTGTGAACTCATTCTGTATTTATATTGGTGTAATATCTACTGTATTCCAACTTCTTCATGGTTCACACACCCCGATACTACCCATAGATTCATCAAAATAAGCAAAGAACACATTTTAATACATTATAAATGCTCAGTTTTCTTGTGCTCCCAAGCCATTAGCCTTTGTAGCTGTTCGATCAATGCTCGGGGCGTTTGCTGGCCGTCTGATTGGCCCTAAATCACATGTTCGCTTGCTTTAATCGCTGCCAACGAACGCTCACCTTCGTGGGCCGCTGCTCCGGCGACATTTTTAGCCCTCTGATATTAAATTGGGCCTAATGACTTGTAACACCCTCGTAGGTGGGCTGTTTCTGCAGTCGGCCCATAATAGTTCGTTCGACTACTAAAAACAAAAACTTTCATTTAGTGGGAGGACCAGGAGTCGAACTCCTCCCGCGAGGATAGGCAGGTAGTCGACACAACTGAAAGGATCGATATGGTTGACTAGAGGGGGGGGGGTGAATAGGCAACTAACAATTTTTAACTCTTCTTTACCAAATTAAACTTTGCATCAAAGTAGGTTGTCTAGATATGCAACTAGGTGAGCAACCTATATGATGCAACAACAACAAACGTACACGCAAGCAAGAGAAGTAACACTAATGAGCTTGCACAAGTAAAGGTAAGAGATAACCAAGAGTGGACCCGGTGAAGACGAGGATGTGTTACCGAAGTTCCTTCCTTTTGAGGGGAAGTACATCTCCGTTAGAGCGGTGTGGAGGCACAACGCTCCCCAAGAAGCCACTAGAGCCACTGTATTCTCCTCACACCCTCACACAATGCGAGATGCCGTGATTCCACTATTGGTGCCCTTGGAGGCGGCAACCGGACCTTTACAAACAAGGTTGGGGCAATCTCCACAACTTAATCGGAGGCTCCCAACAATACCACGAAGCTTCACCACAATGGACTATGGCTCCGTGGTGACCTCAACCGTCTAGGGTGCTCAAACACCCAAGAGTAACAAGATCCTCTAGGGATAGGTGGGGGAATCAAATATCTCTTGGTGGAAGTGTAGATCGGGGCCTTCTCAACCACTCCCGAGCAAATCAACAAGTTTGATTGGCTAGAGAGAGAGATCAAGCGAAAATGGAGCTTGGAGCATTAATGGAGCTTGAGGGGGAAGAGGTAAGTCAACGGGGAAGAAGGGTACCCCCTTTTATAGTGGGGGTAACAATCCAACTATTACCCCACTAAACAGCCCCGCAGAGGGCGGTACTACCGCAGGGGGCAGCGGTACTACCGCTGGACCCAACGGTACTACCGCTCCCTCCTACGGTACTACCGCCCAACAGAGAGGGATAGAAGATAGAGGAGGGACTGGCCTAGCGCGGTACTGCTGGACAGGCCTAGAGCGGTACTGCCACGGTGGCAAAGCAGTACTACCGCTCTCGAGCGGTACTACTGCACCTACAACCGCTGCAGGTGTTGCTCAACCCGACACGAGAAATTCCCCCCTCGAGTCGAGGCGGTAGTGGCCCGGTACCGTAGCAGTACTGCCGCTGAGGAACACAAGCAGTACTACCGCTGGGGCTAAAAACAGCTCAAACTGCAAGGAAAGAGACCTCCGACAACGCGGGAAGGCCCAGAGGGTGAGAAACGAAGGTGTACTTGATGATTCCACTCTTGATAGTACGGTGACTCCTAAGAAACTAGTCCACCAACAAGAAAACAGAGAGCTACACCGTCTTGAAAAACACTCCGAGGGGAGAGAAATCATCTCGAGCCAAAGGAAGAATCTCTGAAACGCTCAACGCACAATGTTAGTCCACAAATATGTTGTCATCAATCACCAAAACTACATCGAGAGAGATATGCCTTAACAATCTCCCCCTTTTTGGTGGATTGATGACAACCAGGGATTTGCACAGGGAAAAGACATAAAAGTAAGGATACTTAGAACTACAAAATATAGACGGGCTCCCCCTGAATGTGTGCACCTAGTTAGAAGTGCCATTGGAATGCAAGACACACACATTCGGATCAACACTCCTCCTATATTTTATAGTCCAAAAATTCTAAGCACGGGATATATGAGAGCAGGGTATAAAACATGATAAGCATGCAACTCATAAGATACTACAGTACTGAATAGACATGGAAAATAAGGTAATGATAGGGTAGCATATGTCTCACACCATATGACTAGAACTTAGGTCTCACTGGCACCAAACCATACCAAATAAAGACAATGAGAAAACACAAGACACCACAAACCACAAAGACACACTCGCAGCACGGCAACAACACAAATCCCTAAACTCTCTCCCCCTTTGGCAGCAAGACACCAAAAGGGCAAAGAGCGTTGCTACGGCTCCAGGTGATGGCAAGCTGAGGATCTCGAACATCACATCTCAGCGTGATCATCTGCATCTCCGTCGTCGGTCGGAAACTGCTCGGCATCTGAATCGGTCCAAGGGCAATGCTGGTGAATCCATTCCTCCTCTTCGGTGATTTGGCCCTCAAAACCGCTAGAAATGGTCCCACCCAGCTGACGCATGAGCTCCTTGTGACGCCCCCTGGCCTGCTTCTCAGCCACATGAGTCATGTACTGACCATGAGACTCCATGCAGAAAAGCTTCTTCATCTTGCATTTAAGCTTCTTTGCCCAAGAGGGTTCTGCACTAGAAGGCCCAAAGTCCTCCTCGTGATCATCGGCCGCAGCCCCACCCTCGGTCTCCATGTCAGCAGCAGTAGATGGACCCCCGGGTTTAGGCGCTGGGGTGCCCCAATTGTCCTTCTTCCTCAGACGCTTGATCTCATGAGAAACCAATTCTCCAGTTTCCAACATCACTTTGGGATAGACATATGCCCAGGCCTTCTCAATGAGCCTCATGATGAATGGACCATATATCGGGCACTTGCACTCAGAAACGGCAGAGAGAAGTTCAGACCACATAACATGAGAAATGTCTAGGCTCTCTCCAGTGTTTGCTTCCTTCTCATGCTGGCAGAAAAGAAGCATGCCCACGAGATAGGAGTGGACCATATCCAGATTCCCGATGCGAGGGAAGAGAGTCTCACAGAAGACACGATGAAGGATGTCCAGATAGGCAGACATCTCATAGGTTTCCTTCTTAGTCACTAGGTGAACCTTCACAGTACAGTAGGGCCAAAGGGCTTGCTTATGAGTGGATGTAGCATTGCGGTGAGGGCGGAAGCCGACTGGAGTCTCAAGCCCGTGATCTTCCATATCAAGTAACTCCATGAAGGCCTGCTACTTGACGGAAAGTACTTGCCATTGGTCATCCAAGTTAGAGTCCTGTCGGCATCAGTTCCAAGATGAACGGTAGCAAAGAATTGAGCCACCAAATCTGCATCAAAATCCTTGTTGAACTGCATGATCCTGAGAATGTTCAGCTGAGAACACATCTGAAGGGCTTCGCCAAAGTACTCAGGGTCCTTCTCCATAGCATCCATGTCGATGGAGCGTACATCAACATAGAGATTCTTCTTGGCCTTGATCACATCAAAAAATATGGCAAACTGAAAGCGGTTCAAGAACAGGCGGTTAACCAAAGTGGAATCTTGGTCTTCCTCATAGGGGTTGCGGCGACACTTTGCCCAAAACTCCGTGGCAGTCATTTTAGTCATAGTCTTTCCCTTTGGCTTGTTGGCGGATCTCTTCGACTGCTGAGGTGGTGGTGGAGCACTTGAGGTTGCGCCTGCTGGTGGCGGTTGAGTACTAGAGGAACCACCTGCTGGCTCAGAGGTGCGGTAGCGCTTTGACGTTGCACGCCCGGGGTTGACACGGCGGACCTGCTGCTCAGGATGATCATCACCTGGAACCAAACACACGACCAGAAGAAACACATGAAAGAAAGAGCATAAGCCATCAAACAAAAACAACAAGGATCAAAGCGTGGTAGGAAAAAGAAGGAACTGGGCATACAGCGGTAGTACTGCGACCAACCAGCGGCAGTACCGCCCTAGCAGTAGTACCGTGAAACAAGAGCGGTAGTACCGCTTGAGTGGTAGTACCGCTCGAGGAGAGCGGTAGTACCGCGCCAGATGGGGAACGGCGGTTCTTCACTACCGTGGTCAGATCTGGCACTATCGGAGATGCCAAATTCAAAAAGAAACCTACCAGACTTCAATCCACAGAGCCTAGAAGCCATCTCCATCCTACTCAAGCCTTGCCTTAGCCAAAAGACAAGAAGAACAATGCCTATTGCCCCTAAAAACTAGATGCAAGATCTAGGCAAAGAGAGAACGAGAACGGGGGGCAATACCGGCATCCATGGCAAGAGGACGAGGTGGGGATCGACTCCACCGAAGGAAATGGAGAGGGACGGCACAAGAACGGCGGCCGGCCGGGCCCCTCCTGTGGCGAGAGGTTGCAAGAGCAACGAAGAAGACGAGTGGGGGCGAATGGGTATGCGGGAGAAGCAACTCCCCCTGCCCCGACATAACCCCCAGTCGCCCGCCCCGCAGCGGTAGTACCGCTGGGTGGGCGGTAGTACCGCTTGACGCTTGTCAGCGATAGTACCTCTCATGCAGCGGTAGTACCGCTCTACCGCAAAAAGGTCTGACAAAACCGGGCAGAACACACGAGCGAAAACCGAAACAAAACAAGAACACACACCCACACAAAACTGACAAGAAGAAAGAAGACACACACCTCTCCAAGAGAGGACGGTGGCCGAGACCACCTATGTTTGAGTTTATTGGTATGGAGCCACGAAGATTTTAACCTTGGGCCCATGACCAACACTCATCTTTGAAGCACAAGTACCATAAAGAAATGGCTAATGTGAAAGAGTTTGGTTAGTTTATGCATTATGGGGGGAGGGAAAGTTCATTGAGAGAACAACACTCCCCCTATGTCCATGCCTACACCTAAACTAGACAACAAGTTGAGTGAGGTGGGATGTGCAAGGGTTCGAGTCACATTGCTCGAATCAATGATATTTAGCTCATGCCTTAACTCGTGAAATCTTGCTTCATCCAAAGGCTTCATGAAGATATCTGCAAGGTTATCATGAGTGTTGACATAGTTGAGATTGATCTCCCCTCACCTAATGTGATCCCGGATGAAGTGATACCTAATCTCAATATGCTTTGTCTTGAAGTGTTGCACCGGGTTGAGGGAAATCTTGATGGCACTTTCATTGTCACACCAAAGAGGCACTTTGTCACAAGTGACACCGTAATCCTTTAAAGTTTGCCTCATACATAAAAGTTGTGCACAACAACTACCGGCAGCCACATACTCCACTTCCGTGGACGAGAGAGACACACAACTTTGCTTCTTGGAAGACCAACTTACCAAAGAGCAACCAAGAAATTGGCACCCTCCGGAAGTGGACTTCCTATCCACTTTGTCTCCCGCCCAATCCGAGTCCGAATAACCTACAAGCTTGAAATTTGCTCCTCTTGGGTACCATAAGCCAAAGTTTGGGGTATGAGCCAAATATCGAAAGATTCATTTGACCGCCACATAGTGACTTTCCTTAGGTGCGGCTTGAAACCGTGCACAAATTCCCACACTCAACATGATATCCAGTCTAGATGCACAAAGGTAAAGCAAGGAGCCAATCATGGAGCGATATACCTTTTGATCCACCGCTTTACCATTGGGATCAATGTCAAGTTGGCACTTGGTGGGCATGGGAGTGGACGTCGGCTTGACATCACTTAGCTTGAATCTCTTAAGCATGTCTTGGGTGTATTTGGCTTGGTTGATGAAAGTTCCTTCTCTCCTTTGCTTCACTTCGAACCCGAGAAAGAACTTCAACTCTCCCATGGAAGACATCTCGAACTTTGAGGTTATGAGAGCGGCAAATTCCTCATTGAAAGCTTTGTTAGGGGAACCAAAGATAATAGCATCAACATATAATTGGCACACAAACAACTCCCCTTTGACCTTCTTAGTAAAAAGAGTGGGGTTGATTAGCCCAACTTCAAAACCACGGTCTTGTAACAACTCGTTAAGGTGGTCATACCACGCACGTGGGGCTTGTTTAAGGCCATAGAGTGCCTTATCGAGTTGATACACATGATCGGGAAATTAGGGATCCTCGAACCCGGGGGGTTGCTTGACATAAACCAATTCATTAATAGGACCATTAAGAAAAGCACTCTTCACATCCATTTGGTGTAACTTAAAGTTATGATGAGAAGCATGTGCAATCAACATGCGAATGGATTCAAGACGCACAACGGGAGCAAAGGTTTCACCGTAGTCGATACCCTCGACTTGGGAGTAGCCTTGTGCTACCAAACGAGCCTTGTTGCGAATGATAATCCCATGAGCATCTTGCTTGTTCTTAAATATAAACTTGGTTCCAATGACATTGTGGTTCATTGTCGGCCTTGGCACCAATCTCCACACTTTGTTGCGCTCGAAGTTGTTGAGTTCTTCATGCATGGCATTGAGCCAATCCGGATCTTCGAGTGCCTCATAGACCTTGTGGGGTTCGACACAAGAGACAAACGTGTGATGTTCACAATAGTTTGCTAATTGTCTACGAGTGCTTACCCCCTTTCTTAAGCTTCCAAGCACATTCGTCATGAGATGATCCTTGGTGGAGAGCTTGGAAGCAACCTTGGTGGCACGAAGCTCCAATTCCTCCTCGGGGGTGAGACAAGGAGTGGTCACTTGATCATCTTGAGCATCGTCTTGAGCTTGTTCTTGATCTCGTGGAACTTGATCTTGAACTTGCTCGGAGGAGGGAGCTTGACCTTGGGCATCACTTGATGTTACAACACCATCTTGAGATTGATATTTCCCTTGGTCTTGTTCTTGAGGTTGAGGGCCCTCACTTTGTTCTTCGGAAGCGTGTGGGTCTTGGGTTGGTGAAGGTTCCACTTGAGTAGAACATTGTCCTTCTCCTTCGGCCACAAGGGATTCCTCAATGGGTAGGATATGACCAATACCCATTATTCTTATGGCTTGGGGAGGAATTTCATCACCTACATCGCAAGTACCACTTTGCTCCACTTGAGAGCCGTTATTCTCATCAAACTCCACGTTACACGTTTCCTCAACAAGTCCCGTGGACTTATTGAGAACACGGTAAGCATGAGAGTTTGTAGCATAACCAACAACTATGCCCTCATAAGCTCTAGCCTCAAATTTAGACAAATGGACACCTTTCTTGAGAATGAAACACTTACACCCGAACACCCGGAAGTACTTGAGGTTGGGCTTGTTACCGGTGAGTATCTCATATGGAGTCTTGTTCAAGCCTTTGCGGAGGTAGAGCCGATTAGATGCATGACACGCGGTATTGATGGCTTCGGCCCAAAAGTTGTAGGGAGACTTGAACTCCGCCATCATGGTCCTTGCCGCATCCATCAACGTTCGGTTCTTCCTCTCTGCTACACCATTTTGTTGAGGGGTATAAGGTGCAGAAAATTGATGCTTGATTCCCTCATCACTCAAAAACTCATCCAAGGTGTAGTTCTTGAACTCGGAGCCGTTGTCACTTCTTATTGTCAAGATCTTTGCATTGTGTTGTCGTTGAGCTTCATTTGCAAAGTCAATGACGGTTTGTTGGGTCTCGCTCTTCCTCTTGAAGAAATATACCCAAGTGTATCTTGAATAGTCATCTACAATCACCAAGCAATACTTTCTACCCCCAAGACTATCAAAGGATGGAGGTCCAAAGAGATCCAAGTGAAGGAGCTCCAAAGGCCTCTTCGAGTAGATGATAGTCGTGGGAGGGTGAGCCTTCTCATGTAGCTTTCCTTCGATGCAAGCACTGCAAGCACAATCTTTGGCAAAACTAACATTTGTTAGTCCACGGACATGGTCCCCCTTGAGAAGACTTTGCAAAGATCTCATATTGACGTGGGCTAAACGGCGATGCCAAAGCCATCCCACGTCAACTTTAGCCATTAGGCATGTCACGGTCTTAGTAGGTCACTTCGAAAAGTTAATCACATAGAGACCGTTCTCAACATGCCCAACAAAGGCTAATTTAAGAGTCTTGCTCCACAAGAGGGCCACGGAATCAATATCAAAGAAAGTGGCAAAGCCCATGAGTGCTAGTTGACGAACGGAAAGTAAATTGTATGCAAGGGACTCAACAAGCATGACCTTCTCGATCGTAAGATCATGAGAAATGACAACTTCGCCGAGTCCCAATACCTTAGAAGACGAGGCATCACCCCACTCAACACTGGTGGGCACGGATGGAATCTTTTGCACGTCCACCACCAAGTCCTTGCTTCCGGTCATATGATTAGTAGCTCCACTGTCGAGCAACCATGATCCCCCACCGGAAGCAAACACCTACAAGAGATCAATGCTTGGTTTTAGGTACCCATTTTGTAATGGGTCCTTTGATGTTAGTAACAAGGGTCTTAGGAACCCAAATAGACCATTCAATGTACTCATAAGGAGAACCAACAAATTTGGCATAAACATGCCCATCTCTAGTGCGGCACAACACATAAGAAGGGTTAAAGTCACCAGCTTTGTTGGGAAGGGGAGCGTTTCCCTTCTTGGCATTACTACCCTTCATGGAGTTTTTTTCCTTCTCCTTAGTAGCACCCTCACCCTCCTTCACAAAGGTTTTCTTGAGAGGAGGAGGTCGTTTAGCCTTGTCATTCTTCTTCTTGTTCTTGGACTTGGGCACGTACCCAATCCCTTCCTTGGCCACAACTCCCTTTTGGTTGGTCAAGAGGTCGTTGAGGCTCTTCTCACCTTGTATGCAAGACACAAGACCTTTCTCAAGTTGCACCTTTAGCTTAGCATTCTCCTCAACAAGATGCACATGCTCACAACACGGGTTAGTAGCATTTGCATTATCAATTAACATCATACGAGGAAAGGTGGCTTTCTCCTTGGTTAGCTTTACTTGGAGTTGATCATGAGACTCTTTGAGGCTAGCATGAGCACCCTTCAAGACCTTGTGAGCCTTGTCAAGTAGATCAAACTCCTCTTTGAGTCTAGCAAGATCAACCCCAAGTTTGGCCTTCTCGGAGTTTAGCACACGAGAAACAACGAGAGCATGATCAAAATCTTTCTTTAACTTAGCATGATCATTGTTGTGTGACTCCTCAAGAGCCAAACGAAGACCACGCTCTTCCACAAGAGCATTGGAAAGATCCAAAATCTCATCGGCATAGTCACGACTATGCCCCTCCATCTTGGAGATAGTATCTTCATGGGACTCGATCATGTCATTGGCTTCACCAAGTTGTTCCAAGAGAGCAACAAAATGCTTCTTGGATTTACCCTTGAGTTTACCCATAAAGGACTCAAACTCATTTTCCTCCACATTAGATCCCTCACATTCATCAAAGCAATCCATCAAGGAAGGATTATTAATGATGGTAGTTTTGATGTTGGGAGTTACCTTGTTGGTGGCTTTAGCCATGAGGCACTTGGCGGTGATGTTCTCATTGGGTGAGTCGAAGAGAGATATTCGTGGAGTTTTTGCAATGGCAACGGAGGCCATGGCAACCGACTCACCATCATCATCATCATCCTCATGGTACTCTTCTTGAACCACCAATGTCGTGTGAGGGGTTTTCTTGATGAAGTTGCTCTTGTTGGGGAAAGACTTGGCTTTGTCCTTTCGAATGAGCTTGCCACCATTGTCTTCCCTCTTCTCATACGTGCACTCGCAACAAAATGACTCACATTGCCACAATTGTAGCAAGTCCTTACACGTTGCTTGCTCTTCGTGCCACTTGAGTTGTTCTTGTTGAAGTTTGGCCTTGAGTTTTTCTTACTCCAAAATTGCCTTGAAGCAAGTGCCATGTGTTCATGATAGGCATACTTTGTATCTTCGGGGTTGCTTTCCTCTTCTACCTCTTCTTCTTCAACGCAAACCTTGGCCTTCAATGCAAGGTTGGGATTCTTTGCTCTCTGAGAATGAAGCACCGCATTGTTAGCGGTCTTGTCCAAGATGTTCATAGCCACAAACTCATCCAACACTTCACTTGAGTTCAAAGTGTGGAAGTCCGTCCTTTGATGAATGACGGAGGACATGGCCTTGTGGTAAGGTATCATTGCCTTGAGGAATTTGCGCTTCATCCAATTGTCATCTGTGTCCTTGCTCCCGTGATCTCGGGGTGAGACCGCGAGTTTGGTTACTCTCCGATAAAGATCACGAGGTTCTTCATCTTCCTTCATTGCAAACTCATCGGCTTCATCTTGCACTACTTCATAGTTGGAGCGTTGAATGCTTGCGCTTCCCCGGTAGAGAGAGACGACACAAAGCCATGCATCTTTGGCCAAGGCGAAGGGCCGAAGATGAGGTAGATCTTCGGGTGGAATTGCATCTTGAATGATGAAGAGAGCATTCTCATTGAATTGAATATCCGCAGCTTCTCGAGGAGTGAAGTTGCTTGGATCATGCGGATGGAAACCTTCTTCAATGATTCTCCAAATATTAGTGTTCACATGATTTAAATGACGCTTAAAGCGATAAACCCAAGAATCAAAGTCCTCATTTTTCACAATCTTAGGGGGAGGACCGGCATGATTCAAATGAGTGGAAGGAACCGGTCCACCATAAACAAGTGGTGGTTCCACATGAGCAAAGATGCCGGTGCCATTTTTACCACTAGAAGAAGGAGCCTTTTCACTACTAGCTTCCCCCTTGTTGGAGATAGCATCCGTCACCTTGTCAGTGGGATCACCCACTTTCAATGGTGCGGTGGATAGTTTAAGCCCTTCAATGAATTTAGTAAACATGCTTTCAACCTCGGTCGTCATGGAGATTTTCAATGTTTCCAAGGCCACATTGAACTCCTCACGAGAGACCGAGGTTCCCCCATCGCCCGTAGACGAGATCAGATTCACACCGGAGTGTTCCTCCACACCGTCTACGGTATCAACCATACTCTTCGGACGGCAAAGTCCTTAGTAAAGAGACGAGGCTCTGATACTAATTGAAAGGATCGATATGGTTGACTAGAGGGGGGTGAATAGGCAACTAACAATTTTTAACTCTTCTTTACCAAATTAAACTTTGCATAAAAGTAGGTTGTCTAGATATGCAACTAGGTGAGCAACCTATATGATGCAACAACAACGAACATACACGCAAGCAAGAGAAGTAACATTAATGAGCTTGCACAAGTAAAGGTAAGAGATAACAAGAGTGGACCCGGTGAAGACGAGGATGTGTTACCGAAGTTCCTTCCTTTTGAGGGGAAGTACGTCTCCATTAGAGCGGTGTGGAGGCACAATGCTCCCCAAGAAGCCACTAGGGCCACCGTATTCTCCTCACGCCCTCACACAATGCGAGATGCCGTGATTCCACTATTGGTGCCCTTGGAGGCGGAAACCGAACCTTTACAAACAAGGTTGGGGCAATCTCCACAACTTAATCGGAGGCTCCCAACAATACCACAAAGCTTCACCACAATGGACTATGGCTCCATGGTGACCTCAACCGTCTAGAGTGCTCAAACACCCAAGAGTAACAAGATCCGCTAGGGATAGGTGGGGGAATCAAATATCTCTTGGTGGAAGTGTAGATCGGGGCCTTCTCAACCACTCCCAAGCAAATCAACAAGTTTGATTGGCTAGACAGAGAGATCGGGCGAAAATGGAGCTTGGAGCATTAATGGAGCTTGAGGGGGAAGAGGTAAGTCAACGGGAAAGAAGGGGACCCCCTTTTATAGTGGGGGTAACAATCCAACCGTTACCCCACTAAATAGCCCCGCAGAGGGCGGTACTACCACAGAGGGCAGTGGTACTACCGCTGGACCCAGCGGTACTACCGCTCCCTCCTATGGTACTACCGCCCAACAGAGAGGGCTAGAAGACAGAGGAGGGACTGGCCCAGCGCGGTACTGTTGGACAGGCCTAGAGCGGTACTATCGCGGTGGCAAAGCGGTACTACCGCTCTCGAGCGGTACTACTGCACCTACAACCGCTGCAGGTGCCGCTCAACCCGACACGAGAAATGCCCCCCTCGAGTCGAGGCGGTAGTGGCCCGGTACCGCAGCGGTACTGCCGCTGAGGAACACAAGCGGTACTACCGCTGGGCACCGCGGTACTACCGCTGGGGCTAAAGACAACTCAAACTACAAGGAAAGAGACCTCCGACGATGCGGGAAGGCCCAGAGGGTGAGAAAGAAAGGTGTACGTGATGATTCCACCCTAGCCAAACCAAATCGGACCCCCTCTTGATAGTACGGTGACTCCTAAGAAACTAGTCCACCAACAAGAAACCAAAGAGCTACACCGTCTTGAAAAACACTTCGATGGGAGAGATATCGTCTCGAGCCAAAGGATGAATCTCTGAAACGCTCAATGCACAAGGTTAATCCGCAAATATGTTGTCATCAATCAACAAAACTACATCGAGAGAGATATGCCTTAACAACAACCACTAGACCAAGTTCCCTTTGATGACAAATTGCAGGAAAGAACACTAATTGACCCGTTGTTAGTACAATATTACCTTATATAAATTGTATGAACAGAAATTCATGACACTTTTTACAACCAAGAATGAAAGAAACAAAAAAAAGAAAAATTCGTACAAATCTAAAAAAGTTCGTAAATTTGAGAAAATTTCTCAAAATTGAAAAAAAGTTCATGAAATTCGAAATAAGTTCGTTGAATATGAAAATAATTCATCCAATATCAAAGTAGTTAATCGAATTTAAAAAAGTTCATCGTGATTTAAAAAAAATTCACCGAATTTGAAAAAAGTTTGTGCAATTTTAAAAAAAGTTCATCGGATTGAAAAAAGTTCATAGGATTTGAAAAAAGTTTGTCGATTTTCAAAATAAGTTCATTGAATTTGAAAAGGAGTTCATCAATTTTGAAAAAAGTTAACCGATTCTGAAAAACATGTTCACTAAAATTGAAAAAAGTTCATCGAAGTTGAAAAAATAGTTCATGGATTTGAAAAAAAGTTCATCGAATTCAAAAAAAAGTTCACAGATTGGAAAATAGTTCGCGCATTTATCATATATCAAAAATGTAAGAATAAAGAATGAGAAAAAAATAAAAAATAAAAAACGAACAATACCGTTCGAAAAAACAGTAAGTAAGTCAACTAAAAAAGACGTAATCAGTCACTGGCCGGGTGGTTATCCTGCCGTACTAGAAACCAGCAGGTCGCTGCTTCAATTCCCGGCTAGCGCACTGTTTTTTGCGATTTAACCAATGAGACAATTTAAATGGGCCAGCCCAGCACGCAGGAGGTGGTCTGCGCTGCAGGCGCCCGTTAACAAAAATGCACGTTAACCGGCGCATGCAGCGCCAAATAGGACTTGCACGTTAACGAAAATGCACGCCGATCCAGACAAAGGCAAAGGGGCCATTCGACTGTTCGGTGAAGCATGCATGGGGATGAAATTGAGTCGCTGGATTGAAGGAAGCAATCAATCATCCGCTCCTGGAAGCATTCATCCCGGCTGAAGTGCGCCGCTCGCCGGCGGCAATTAATGTGTGCGTTTCTGTTTTTCCAATCTGCATATAGGCGCCCATATATACGCTTCGTCACCTGGCTCTCTCGGATCTCTCGGAACCCATCTTCCTCCGGCAGCAAACACTAATGCAGGAGTCTCCCTCCTGCTTGCCTCCTCCTGACCCTGCCGACTATCTCTCTCCTCCACCTGCTCGATCCGGATGGCATCCGGCGCACCAGGATCTGTGTTGTGGCGATGATTAGGGGAGTACAAGGGGTGACAACTGGATCACCATCCTCTCCCTGTGCCTGCAACAAAGCACCGCGGAAACCATCAGTCACAGTTAGGCAACAACAAGGTGCCACGGTTGTGTCCGCTACCTTCTCTTCATTGCCGTCTCTACTTGTCAGGACCCCGACTCAATGCCACATCGATCTAGCATGTAACACCTCATATCACTTTGCGGCCTCACGCACGGTATTCCCACGGGTGTCGCCTTACCTTTGCCCGGGACCGTTTGCGCCTTTTGGCACACGTATATGACAGTGTCGCTAGCATCCATATGATAAGGAGCCCGGGCTGACATGGCTAGTCGTAAACCCAAAGTGGCACAGACTTACAGGGACAGGCATCCATGACCCAGCATCGAACGTGTCGGTCATCAGCGAGTGAATCCAGGCTGTAGCACTGGGCTAGCAGGACTCCGGTGAACCGGGCTGTAGCGGGCTAACAGGACTCCGGTATTCATCGCGTGACATTTCCCCGAAGGGACAGACACAGGAACGAAGAAGGACACATGCCGGCCAGCCTAAGTGTTCCGGAGCAGTAGCAAGCTACCATGGCTCAGTGAAACACTAGGAGACATTTCCCCGTAAGAGAGGCTACTAAAGATAAACAACTAGATGGTCAGATCCCACACATACCAAGCATTTCAATAGCATACACACAATATGCTCGATATGTGCAAATACAACATGGCATCACAACATGACTCTACGACTCAAGTAATTTATTCAAATAGGCTCCGAGGAGCGAGATATTACAAACATGGGTCTCATGACCCAACATTCAGAGCATACAAATAAAAGCACAAGCGGAAGCTATCATGTCTGAGTACAGACATCTATAAATGAAAAAGGCTGAGAAGCCTGACTATCTACCAGATCCTGCCGAGGCACAAGATCGTAGCCGAGGTAACAAGCTAAACGTCGAAGTCCACGCGGAACTACTAGCGAGACCGAAGTCTCTCTGCAAAAACATAAATAGGCAAACGTGAGTACAAATGTACCCAGCAAGACTTACATCAGAACTATCTACATATGCATCATTATCAACAAAGGGGATGGTGGGGTTTAACTGCAGCAAGCCAGCTTTGACTCGGTGGCTATCCTGAACTACGACTGCAAGTAACTCTTTTGAGGTGGCGCACACGAGTCCACATATTCACCATATCAATACACCACTATGGATCCGCTCCCGTCTCCCTACGAGAACGCCATCCATAGCACTCACGCTTATCTTGCGTATTTTAGAGTATCCACTTTCACTTGTCTATGAACTGATATAAGCAACCCAGAAGTCCTTTTCCGCGGACACGGCTATTCAAATAGATGATGATAACCCTGCAGGGGTGTACTTCTTCACACACGCTCTCACCACTTACCGCCGTTTACACGACATGTACTCGGCAACCTTCAAGCGGAAGCCCAACGTGGGTGTCGGCCACGGCCTACCTAAACACTCGAGTCTCTAGTCCAGGTTTATCGCCTATTCAGGTTCCATCCATGAGGAGATCCGGCCGGAGTTTCGCTCACAGCCCCAAACGATGTGAACAGGGTTCCGTGACACCAAACGGGAGCCCGGTATACCCGGCCACGTGCCTACCGCATCACAGCCCACCCCTCCGGTCAGCGTTGCCCACGGCCTCCAGCATACTACAAACACCAGAAATTACTTGCAACTCCTGGACAGAGGACAAGGGTGATCAAGAAGCCGAGAGGGTCCATTGGTTTCAGGCCCAACGCGTGGTAGTAGCTGAATCATGGATCACAAACACAGAACTCAGTTCCTGAGGACGGCTGCAATGAGACAACCCACCATGTACTCCTACATGGCCTCTCACCGCTACCTTTACCAAATCGTGTTCACACGCTTAGCTCACACACCGTAGGACATGTTCACACACCTCTGATTCATCCCGGATGAATCAGACCTGACTTGACTCTAAGCAGTAGCAGGCATGACAAACAAGCATGAATGAGTAGGCACAACATGGCTCAAACAACTCCTACTCATGCTAGTGGGTTTCATCTATTTACTGTGGCAATGACAGGTCATGCAAAGGATAAAGGGGTTCAGCTACCGCAGCAGGTAACAGATGAATCGTTGTTGTCCTAATGCAGTAAAAGAGAGCAGGAGCGAGAGAGTGGGATTGTATCGGAATGAACAAGGGGGTTTTGCTTGCCTGGCACTTCTGAAGATAACATTGAGTCTTCATCAGTGTCAACGATCACAACGTCGGAACATCCTCTACCGGGAGGGAACAGATACCGGCAACAAAGAAGAAATACAATCAATGCAATGCACAATATGATGCATGCTCATGACATGGCAATATGAATGTGTTTTGAGCTAATGCAACTAGCAACAGATTAAATGAAGTTGGTTTGAATATAAGATTCAAATTCAAACTCCATATGTGATTATTCAGATGTCATTTATATGATTTGTGCTAAACAGCACCTATAAGTTGTCCTAACATGCATGAAAATAGTACAGATGGATAGATTGGATTTTTCTGGTCATTTTTCATATATAATTTATCTCATTTGGAGTTACGGTTGAATTTCTATGATTTTTAGAAGTTTTTACAATTTTCTGGAATTTCCTGAATAATATAAATCCAGAAATGAATTATGGCGTCAGCACCACGTCACTATGACGTCAGCAGAGTCAACTGGGCTGGCTCGGGTCAAACCTGACGTGGGGGGGTCCACACGTCAGTGACACAGGTTAGACAGGGGGGTTAGTTTAGTTTAATTAAAGATTAGGGGCACTAGGGCCCACATGTCAGTGTCAGGGGGTTAGATTAGGTGGTGATTAGCAATAAGCTAATCACCTGATGGCGGGGTCCACCTGTCATGGACCCAGGGGAGGTCAAACCCCTGGTCAGTAGGGTCAATCCCGCCGGCGTCTCGACGCCGGCGAGGCCCGGGACGGTGGCGTGTTGGGGAACGTTGCAGAAAACAAAATTTTTCCTACTCGTTTCACCAAGATCATCTAGGAGTTCATCTAGCAACGAGTCATTGGATGCATCTACGTACCTTGTAGATCGCGAGCGGAAGCGTTCAAAGAACGGGGATGATGTAGTCGAACACGACGTGATTCGAATCACCGGAGATCCTAGCACCGAACGGACGGCACCTCCGCGTTCAACACACGTACGGAACAGCCACGTCTCCTCCTTCTTGATCCAGCAAGGGAGGGAGGAGAGGTTGAGGGAGATGGCACCAGCAGCAGCACGACGGCGTGGTGTTGATGGAGCTGCAGTACTCCAGCAGAGCTTCGCTAAGCACTATGGAGGTTGAGGAGGTGTTGGGGAGGGAGAAGGAGGCAACCAAAGGCCAAGGACTCAAGGTATGAAGTCCCTCCTCTCCCCCACTATATATAGGGGTGCCAAGGGGGGGTGGCCGGCCCTAGGAGATCCAATCTCCTAGGGGTGCGGCGGCCTAGGGGGGTTTCCCTCCCCCCCAAGGCACCTAGGAGGTGCCTTCCACTAGTAGGACTCCTCCCCCTTGGAAACCCTAGGCGCATGGGCCTTGTGGGGCTGGTGCCCTTGGACCAAGCAGGCCAAGGCGCACCCCCTACAGCCCATGTGGCCCCCGGGGATGGGTGGCCCCACCCGGTGGGCCCCCGGGACCCCTCCGGTGGTCCCGGTACAATACCGATAACCCCGAAACTTGTCCCGATGCCCGAAACAGGACTTCCCATATATAAATCTTTACCTCCGGACCATTCC
>NC_041386.1:166256931-166299060 GCF_002162155.2 Triticum dicoccoides
AAATCGAGCGTTGGAGCTTGCACACTTTGTCAGCATTCTTAGGATCGACAAAACCTTCCGGCTGCATCATATACAATTCTTCCTTAAGGAAACCATTAAGGAATGCCGTTTTGACGTCCATTTGCCATATTTCGTAATCATAGAATGCGGCAATTGCTAACATGATTCGGACGGACTTCAGCTTCGCTACCGGTGAGAAAGTCTCATCGTAGTCAACCCCTTGAACTTGTCGATAACCCTTAGCGACAAGCCGAGCTTTATAGATGGTCACATTACCATCCGCGTCTGTCTTCTTCTTAAAGATCCATTTATTTTCTATGGCTCGCTGTTCAACGGGCAAGTCAGTCAAAGTCCATACTTCGTTTTCATACATGGATCCTATCTCGGATTTCATGGCTTCTAGCCATTTGTCGGAATCCGGGCCCGCCATTGCTTCTTCATAGTTCGAAGGTTCACCGTTGTCTAACAACATGATTTCCAAGACAGGGTTGCCGTACCACTCTGGTGCGGAACGTGTCCTTGTGGACCTTCGAATTTCAGTAGGAGCTTGATCAGAAGTATCTTGATCATTATCATTAACTTCCTCTCTAGTCGGTGCTGGCACCTCAGGAACAGTTTCTTGAGTTGCGCCATTTTCCGGTTCAAGAGGCAATACTTCATCAAGCTCTACTTTCCTCCCACTTACTTCTTTCGAGAGAAACTCTTTCTCCAGAAAGGACCCATTCTTGGCAACAAAGATCTTGCCTTCGGATCTAAGGTAGAAGGTGTACCCAATAGTTTCTTTTGGGTACCCTATGAAGACGCATTTTTCCGATTTGGGTTCGAGCTTTTCAGGTTGAAGTTTCTTGACATAAGCATCGCATCCCCAAACTTTTAGAAACGACAGCTTAGGTTTCTTCCCAAACCATAATCCATACGGTGTCGTCTTAACGGATTTCGACGGAGCCCTATTTAAAGTGAATGCGGCAGTCTCTAAAGCATAGCCCCAAAAAGAAAGCGGTAAATCGGTAAGAGACATCATAGATCGCACCATATCTAACAGAGTGCGATTACGACGTTCGGACACACCATTACGCTGAGGTGTTCCAGGCGGCGTGAGTTGTGAAACTATTCCACATTTTCTTAAGTGTGCCCCAAACTCGTGACTCAAGTATTCTCCTCCACGATCTGATCGTAGAAACTTGATTTTCCTGTCACGTTGATTTTCAACCTCACTCTGAAATTCCTTGAACTTTTCAAAGGTTTCAGACTTGTGTTTCATTAAGTAGATATACCCATACCTACTTAAATCATCAGTGAGGGTGAGAACATAAGGATAGCCACCGCGAGCCTCAACACTCATTGGACCGCACACATCGGTATGTATGATTTCCAATAAGTCGGTTGCTCGCTCCATTGTTCCTGAGAACGGAGTCTTGGTCATTTTACCCATAAGGCATGGTTCGCACGTGTCAAATGATTCATAATCAAGAGACTCTAAAAGTCCATCAGCATGGAGCTTCTTCATGCGTTTGACACCTATGTGACCAAGGCGGCAGTGCCACAAGTATGTGGGACTATCATTATCAACTTTACTTCTTTTGGTACTCACATTATGAATATGTGTAGCATCACGTTCGAGATTCATAAGGAATAAACCATTCACCATAGGAGCATGACCATAAAACATATCTCTCATAAAAATGGAACAACCATTATTCTCAGATTTAAAAGAGTAGCCATCTCGAATTAAACGAGATCCCGATACAATGTTCATGCTCAAAGCTGGCACTAAATAACAATTATTAAGGTTTAAAACTAATCCCGAAGGGAGATGCAGAGGTAGCGTGCAGACGGCGATCACATTGACCTTGGAACCATTCCCGACGCGCATCGTCACCTCGTCCTTTGCCAGTTTCCGCTTATTCCGCAGCCCCTGCTTTGAGTTACAAATGTGAGCAACTGCACCGGTATCAAATACCCAGGAGCCACTACGGGCACTAGTAAGGTACACATCAATTACATGTATATCACATATACCTTTGGTTTTGCCGGCCTTCTTATCCGCTAAGTACTTAGGGCAGTTCCGCTTCCAGTGACCGCTTCCCTTGCAATAAAAGCACTCAGTCTCGGGCTTGGGTCCATTCTTTGGCTTCTTCCCGGCAGCTTGCTTGCCGGGCGCGGCAACCCCCTTGCCGTCCTTCTTGAAGTTCTTTTTACCCTTGCCTTTCTTGAACTTAGTGGTTTTATTGACCATCAACACTTGATGTTCTTTCCTGACTTCTACCTCTGCCGATTTCAGCATAGCAAATACTTCAGGAATGGTCTTTTCCATCCCCTGCATATTGAAGTTCATCACAAAGCTCTTGTAGCTTGGTGGAAGCGACTGGAGGATTCTGTCAATGACCGCATCATCCGGGAGATTAACTCCCAGCTGAGTCAAGCGGTTATGCAACCCAGACATAGTGAGTATGTGCTCACTGACAGAACTGTTTTCCTCCATCTTACAGCTGAAGAATTTGTCGGAGACTTCATATCTCTTGACCCGGGCATGAGCTTGGAAAACCATTTTCAGCTCTTCGAACATCTCATATGCTCCATGTCTCTCAAAACGCTTTTGGAGCCCCGGCTCTAGGCTGTAAAGCATGCCGCACTGAACGAGGGAGTAGTCATCGAAACGTGCCTGCCAAGCGTTCATAACATCTTGTTCTGCAGGGAGAACGGGTGTGTCACCAAGCGGTGCTTGTAGGACATAATCTTTCTTGGCAGCTATGAGGATGATCCTCAGGTTCCGGACCCAGTCCGTATAGTTGCTGCCATCGTCTTTCAGCTTAGTTTTCTCTAGGAACGCGTTGAAGTTGAGGACTACGTTGGCCATTTGATCTACAAGACATATTGCAAAGATTTTAGACTAAGTTCATGATAATTAAGTTCAACTAATCAAATTATTAGTGAACTCCCACTTAGATTAGACATCCCTCTAGTCATCTAAGTATTACATGATCCGAGTTAAACTAGACCGTGTCCGATCATCACGTGAGACGGACTAGTCAACATCGGTGAACATCTTCATGTTGATCGTATCTTCTATACGACTCATGCTCGACCTTTCGGTCTTCTGTGTTCCGAGGCCATGTCTGTACATGCTAGGCTCGTCAAGTTAACCTAAGTGTTTGCATGTGTAAATCTGTCTTACACCCGTTGTATGTGAACGTCTGAATAAAACACCCGATCATCACGTGGTGTTTTGAAACAGCGAACTGTCGCAACGGTGCACAGTTAGGGGGAACACTTCTTGAATTTTATTGTGAGGGATCATCTTATTTACTACCGTCGTTCTAAGTAAACAAGATGCAAAACATGATAAACATCACATGCAATCAAATAATAAATGTGACATGATATGGCCATTTTCACATAGCTCCTTTGATCTCCATCTTGGGGCTCCGTGATCATCTTGTCACCGGCTTGACACCATGATCTCCATCATCATGATCTCCATCATCGTGTCTCCATGAAGTTGCTCGCCAACTATTACTTCTACTACTATGGCTAACGCGTTTAGCAATAAAGTAAAGTAATTTACATGGCGTTTCTCGATGACACGCAGGTCAATAAAAGAATAAAGACAACTCCTATGGCTCCTGCCGGTTGTCATACTCATCGACATGCAAGTCGTGAATCCTATTACAATAGCATGAACATCTCATACATCACATATAGATCATTCATCATTCATCACAACTTTGGCCATATCATATCACAAACCACTTGCTGCAAAAACAAGTTAGACGTCCTCTAATTGTTGTTGCAAGTTTTACGTGGCTGAATTAGGGTTCTAGCAAGAACGTTTTCTTACCTACGTTAAAGCCACAACGTGATTTGTCAACTTCTATTTACCCTTCATAAGGACCCTGTTCATCGATTCCGCTCCAACTAAAGTGGGAGAGACAGACACCCGCCAGCCACCTTATGCAACTAGTGCATGTTAGTCGGTGGAACCGGTCTCACGTAAGCGTACGTGTAAGGTTGGTCCGGGCCGCTTCATCCCACAATACCGCTGAAGCAAGAAAGGACTAGTAACGGCAAGAAAGTTGACAAATCTACACCCACAACAAATTGTGTTCTACTCGCGCAAGAAGAACTACGCATAGACCTAGCTCATGATGCCACTGTTGGAGAACGTTGCAGAAAACAAAAATTTTCCTACTCGTTTCACCAAGATCATCTAGGAGTTCATCTAGCAACAGTGATCAGATGCATCTACATACCTTTGTAGATCGCGCACGGAAGCGTTCAAAAGAACGGTGATGATGTAGTCGTACTCGACGTGATCCAAATCACCGATGACCAGCGCCGAACGGACGGCACCTCCGCGTTCAACACACGTACGGAACAGCCACGTCTCCTCTTCTTGATCCAGCAAGGGAGGGAGGAGAGGTTGAGGGAGATGGCACCAGCAGCAGCACGACGGCGTGGTGTTGATGGAGCTGCAGTACTCCGACAGAGCTTCGCTAAGCACTATGGAGGTGGAGGAGGTGTTGGGGAGGGAGAAGGAGGCAACCAAAGGCCAAGGCGTTCAGGTATGAAGTCCCTCCTCTCCCCCACTATATATAGGGGTGCCAAGGGGGGGTGGCCGGCCCTAGGAGATCCAATCTCCTAGGGGGTGCGGCGGCCAAGGGGGGTTTCCCTCCCCCCCAAGGCACCTAGGAGGTGCCTTACCCTCCTAGGACTCTTGCCCCCTTGAACCCTAGGCGCATGGGCCTATGTGGGGCTGGTGCCCTTGGCCCATTAGGCCAAGGCGCACCCCCTTGCAGCCCATGTGGCCCCCCGGGGCAGGTGGACCCACCTGGTGGACCCCCGGGACCCTTCCGGTGGTCCAGGTACAATACCGATAACCCCGAAACTTGTCCCGATGCCCGAAACAGGACTTCCCATATATAAATCTTTACCTCCGGACCATTCCGGAACTCCTCGCGACGTCCGGGATCTCATCCGGGACTCCGAACAACATTCGGGTTACTGCATATACATATCCCTACAACCCTAGCGTAACCGAAACTTAAGTGTGTAGACCCTACGGGTTCGGGAAACAAGCAGACATGACCGAGACGACTCTTCGGTCAATAACCAACAGCGGGATCTAGATACCCATGTTGGCTCCCACATGCTCCACGATGATCTCATTGGATGAACCACGATGTCGAGGATTCAATCAACCCCGTACGCTATTCCCTTTGTCTATCGATATGTTACTTGCCCGAGATTCGATCGTCGGTATCCCAATACCTCGTTCAATCTCGTTACCGGCAAGTCACTTTACTCGTACCGTAATGCATGATCCCGTGACCAGACACTTGGTCACTCTGAGCTCATTATGATGATGCATTACCGAGTGGGCCCAGTGATACCTCTCCGTCATACGGAGTGACAAATCCCAGTCTTGATCCATGTCACCCAACAGACACTTTCGGAGATACCCGTAGTCTACCTTTATAGTCACCCAGTTACGTTGTGACGTTTGGCATACCCAAAGCACTCCTACAGTATCCGGGAGTTACACGATCTCATGGTCTAAGGAAAAGATACTTGACATTAGAAAACTCTAGCAAACGAACTATACGATCTTGTGCTATGTTTAGGATTGGGTCTTGTCCATCACATCATTCTCCTAATGATGTGATCTCGTTATCAATGACATCCAGTGTCCATAGTCAGGAAACCATGACTATTTGTTGATCAACGAGCTAGTCTACTAGAGGCTTACTAGGGACATGTTGATGTCTATTATTCACACATGTATTACGATTTCCAGATAACACAATTATAGCATGAATAAAGACAATTATCATGAACAAGGAAATATAATAATAATGCTTTTATTATTGCCTCTAGGGCATATTTCCAACATGGCGGCCGTCGGAAACACGCTATAGGGCACGGGCGAGGCCGTGCTTGGGCTCGTTGGAGAGCCCTTGCTCCCGCGCGTTGAACGGTGCGGTTGCTGGGTCGTGGGGAGGCCGGAGCTGATGACGGCGAGCTCCAAGGCGGCGGCCGGAGTTCGGCCAACGGCGGGTTAGGCGATGCAGGGCGCTAGGGGAGGCGTTGGTGCGTGCTACGTGCTCCTTGTGAGGTGTGGAGCACGGTGGTGTGCCCGGCTTCGAGCCATAGTGGCTCTGGCCACGACGGCGACGAGGCACGGTGGCGGCGAGCTTCGGCCGTGGTGGAAGATGGAGCTAGGGGACGGGAACAGGGGAAGCGAGCAAAGAGGAGGCAGCAGGAGCTCACAGGGAGAACAATGAGGTGGTCAGCGAGCTCGGGGGCGTCTTTGGTGCTGCGAATCGAACGGCGGCGATCGCCGGCCGTGGCGATGAAGATGGTGGTGATGGCGGCGTTGCAGCGTGTCCGTGGCGTCGTGGCTTGTCGAGGAGGTCGGGGACGTCGAGACGGAGCTCGCAGGCACAGCGAGGGGTCGAGGGGGAGACGGTGGCCGCGGCGTTACGGTGGCGCGGCTGCAGCTGCGCTCGGGCTCGAGAGGGAGAGGGAGCGGAAGAGGGGAAGAGTTCGGGAGAGAGTGAGAGAGCGGTCGGGGCTGCGTGGCGTCGTCCGGGGCGTCGCTAGGGAGGCCGGGGAGGAAGCAGGAGGTGGCCAGGGGAAGCAGGAGGTGGCCGAGCAGGGTGGAGGTGGCGCGCGCGGCGGCGTCGCGGTGTCCGTCCTCCTGGCAGGGAGGAAGACGACAGGGGAGGGGGGGGGCGGCGGTGGGCTGGGCCGTTGGGGGAGCTGGGCCAGGTAAGTGGGCGCCAGGTAACTTCCTTCTCTCTCTCTCTTTTATTTCTTTTCTATTTCTGTTATTTTGTTTTTGATTTGATTTAAAATACCAAATCATTTAATAAAATCCTGGAAACAATTATGGGTGCTTTCTGAATTATTTCAGTGACCCTTAACAATTTCCAACATTTATTTGAACATTTAAATTATTTATAGTATTTAAATGCCCAAAGTCAAATACAATATGATTTAATTAAAAAATCCAAAAATGACCTAAGAATATATTCATCATTTTTGGCAGAGGTTTCCACCTTAACCAGAAATCATGAACTTTTCTTAGGAACCTTTTGGGTTTATTGAAAAGATTTTAATTCACCCTAGTTGAGTTGATTTAATGCTAGGGTTTGAACATCCCCATTTCAATTTTAGGCAAAATTTAAACATGATGCAACACATGACTAGCTGGCTCAGAGCAAACCAGAAGCTAGGGATGTGACAACTCACCCCCACTAAACAAGAATCTCGTCTCGAGATTCAAGCGTAGGGTAAGGTGAAGGGGAAACGCAACTAGTATAATCTTCACGATCCAGGGTGCACTTCATAAGAGCGTTGATTCGATCACCATCATTGTCTCGAAGTCTTTCTCTGAGAACTCCAACTAACTTGACAAGAAGAGGGAAGGAAAACTCTAGAAGAATTAATCTTCTCAAAGAACGAACAACTCAGGATTAACTCACAGAATGGGACATAGCAACATCTCTCGAGCTGAGAGACGAAGCACACCTCTAGAGGAATGGAGTGGAACAGATGACGAAGGTTCACTAGGTAGACAACGATTCCACACCTAAGAAGGTGGTGAACGGTTGTCAACGTAGCGAGGACTTGAGTTGCCATGATACCTCAACGAGACATCCTGGAGGGGGGTGATTTGTAGATATATCCCCTTAAGTGGCAAAAGAATTACCTTTGATTCAGAGATCATTGAAACTCTTTAAACCAGCCTAGGACAATTCTCGAGCGATCGTTTGGAGGGGGTCGGTAGAATGGCATACTCGGACTTGGATGATGTGGATTACCTTGTTGAAGACAACCTAATGGATGAATTTGCTTATCACCGGAAATGGAAGAGACCCATGGTAGAATGGCACAATGGCGGTGCAAGCTGGGAACAGAATGCAAATGCTGGGAATGATTCTGGTAACTGGGGAAGAACCCAACAATAGAGAGTGAATTCACTGTTTGAATAGGTCATAGCATTGCCGAGGAAACTGAGAGGAATCCCAGTTAGAGCCGATGGTAACACGTAGCGCTTGTACGTGCTTTCAAGAACTTGAGCATTTCCACAATCATCAAGGTTTTATCAACAACCGTGTCAAGGGTGCTGACAACACAACATACTACCATGATGAATAGCAATGGACGATGCAGATGCGAAGGAGGATAACACTTTCTCAGATTTCACCTTAGCGAGGCCAAGCAAATAAAATCTGGATGATTGACCGAGAGACATTTAGCACTCCGCTTCTAATGTTCTCCTTGATGTGCTAGCGTAATCCACCCATAGATATGGTTTGATATCTAGAACATCAAGTAAAAAGGTCGGACTTCGGAACACAGAAATCCATAGGGGCAACTAGGGAGTAATCCTATGAAATCCCTATGGGGAGGTGGCCAACTTCCTCAAACAAGATACTATAATAATAGGTCTACCGGATGGGTGTGTTGGCCACGACATCCACCTTGCCGGTTATTGAGGAACCAATATTATAGTTCTTGGGGAAATGTTCCAACCATCATATCTGCCTGAGATTCAGATCTGGTTGGTGTCAGGATATTCCAGACTCATCGAGTCTAGGAAGAAAAATGAAAGTTTGCAACACAAATCGACGAGATGACGTTGCGGGATTCTCGGGAGATGAACTACGATAGCAAGCTCCAAAACATGAGCTGGTTCTGCTACAAACATGTGAACACGTTGTCCAAGACAAGCATGACCACAAAGTAGTCTTATAATAAAACACTACCGAGTTCAGGAGGGGGAACCATCAACGAGGGTATCGAAGTCCTTACATAAGTCCGGATTAGCTCTTATGAAGGAACTCCTTCTCCTTGAACAAATCAATCAGTGGCTTGGTGTGCTAGGGATACATATAGATTGAAGGTTGCAAGTCTTCAAACCACAGAATTCTTCACACAAGTGCACGACTGATTTGGGATGATTCCAAAGGAAACAACATTGACTTTCTCGAATCCATGGCGGCAACTTGCATCAAAAGCACATGAACTGGAGGAAGTCACTTCTTACATCCGAACATATGCTTCATGAACTAGCATGAACAAATGCTTTCAAAAGTTTCCAACACTAGCTTAATGTTCAACAAAATCATGGAGGAGATAAGGATGTTGTCAATGGGCTCACCAACAATTCATCCGGGTTCCTTTTAAAAGGAATTCCATAGTTAAGTGAACACGGTGATAGCATTGGTCAGACCAAAGATGTAATGGTGTATGCTCGAGGGATCAACCACGAATAAGACAACATTACGAGCATCGTTGGTACTGATTTGACTTGACGATGGCCCACACTCAAATCAAAGGATTGATAAGACAATAGGTCCAACAACTGATCACAGGGACCAATCGATGAAGATATCATCTTTCTTCAACACACACTACACAAGAATATCCCTTTGGAACGAACTAAGTCAGGCAAGCTTTTATCTTCCAACTCTCCAAGTTGTTGTCTAGCTTAACCAACTAGCTCAGGGATATCTAACACCGATCTTGGAGAGAGGGTGGTTCACAAGAACCCAACTTGATCACAAGCTCAACACAGCGGTCAGGTGACAACCTGGTAATACTTCCGAGAAGATCTTCGGAAAATCACGAGCCACCGGTATGTTACTAAGCTTGAGAACAATCTTGCTTTCCAGGGCAAGACGATATGATCAGTAGGGCAAGGATTTGAAATAATCCTAACTCATCGATCGAGGAGTGAACCAGGAGAATGGACTAGGTAGCACGATCAATCTTAGAATGATGATTCACTAACCAACATGCTAAGAATGAAATTATTGTCCTTTAACTACCAAGCAACAAGGTTGCTAGGAGTATTGATTTCACACATCACGATTCACTTGTCGACATTCCGGTTATAACCACACGGAACCGAGGAATGAGTAATGATGGCGAGAAGTATCATTGTACCAAGAGTTCATAGGATGGTGTGCAATTCCCATAACAATCCCGATATAAAAGATGGTAATACTCCAAGGTAGAACAGAGCAAAAGATGGATTAGCAATTTGTTCTGCGGAGCACAACTTCTTTGACCCAATCCTGGATATGGAAGAGGTACTGGAGTTTGTTTCTCCTAGTCGTTCCGGATAGAATGGCTTGACGGACCACAAGAATAATAGACATCGATGAACGAATGCATGCATACTCTTGACTATCAATTGATAGACGAAGGTCAGTAGACAACTAAAGAGGGACAACTCAAAGGAACATATAACTTTCTGAGTTGTGGATGCATAGATTAGTATGTCGAATCAGGTTCAACAGGTTTCTTCCGGATAATCCATGCGGAAAGGTAGAACTGGCAGAGTCATAACATAGAATCGAGAACTCATCAAGAGCTCTGGTTGTGATCTTTTGGTTCAAGGAACTTCTGCCACAAACGGTTCATAGTATTTGGAAGAAGGAAAATACCATGGACCTCGAGGACTAATGCAAAAGTTACTAATATCCTAAAGGAACTAGCAAACCCTATCAACATAAAGTAAGTAGAGTGAATCTCGGGTTCAGAACCCAGGAGTAGAATACCTACTACTAAGTAGCATCACGAGATGCTTTCGAGAATGATGGCCAGAATCTTCACACTGGGAACACAAAACGTTGCTAGATTTCTAGGTGACTCCCTAAAACACCTAGGGTCATAATAATAACTCCACATAAAGGTCGAGGCAGTAGAGTACCTCAACTCAACAATTTGTGTGATTAACCTGGCCTAAAAGACATTGAAACCAGAGGAAAAAGGATTTTGCAAATGCATCAGACTCTTTGGAAACCTGGGATGACTCGGACAGCATAACGGCTGTAAATGCTCAGAAAAGATTTGAGACATTCACAAAAATGGTGGCATAACCACTCAGAAGCACAATATCAAGGTCTCGAGATCAATAATTAACATACAGAAGTAGTAGGAACTGAAACGAGGCTTAAGTCCAACAATCTATAAGTCTACGGATTAGTAACACGTGATCCTGATAGAAAGAAGAGATAGCCTAGTTCTTAATCCCCGCAGGAAAGATAAGATGACTCAGATCAGAAGGCATAAGGTATAAGGAGTAAAAAGAGCCTTACGTTCCATCCCACAATCAATTCCCTTATATAACTAAAGAATTTCTAGACTCAACTTCGACCAGTTTGGCTTGGTAATCCTACAGGCAGTCAAGCTCTGATACCAACGCTGTCAGGACCCCGACTCAATGCCACATCAATCTAGCATGTAACACCTCATATCACTTTGCGGCCTCACGCACGGTATTCCCACGGGTGTCGCCTTACCTTTGCCCGGGACCGTTTGCGCCTTTTGGCACACGTATATGACAGTGTCGCTAGCATCCATATGATAAGGAGCCCGGGCTGACATGGCTAGTCGTAAACCCAAAGTGGCACAGACTTACAGGGACAGGCATCCATGACCCAGCATCGAACGTGTCGGTCATCAGCGAGTGAATCCAGGCTGTAGCACTGGGCTAGCAGGACTCCGGTGAACCGGGCTGTAGCGGGCTAACAGGACTCCGGTATTCATCGCGTGACATTTCCCCGAAGGGACAGACACAGGAACGAAGAAGGACACATGCCGGCCAGCCTAATTGTTCCAGAGCAGTAGCAAGCTACCATGGCTCAGTGAAACACTAGGAGACATTTCCCCGTAAGAGAGGCTACTAAAGATAAACAACTAGATGGTCAGATCCCACACATACCAAGCATTTCAATAGCATACACACAATATGCTCGATATGTGCAAATACAACATGGCATCACAACATGACTCTATGACTCAAGTAATTTATTCAAATAGGCTCCGAGGAGCGAGATATTACAAACATGGGTCTCATGACCCAACATTCAGAGCATACAAATAAAAGCACAAGCGGAAGCTATCAAGTCTGAGTACAGACATCTATAAATGAAAAAGGCTGAGAAGCCTGACTATCTACCAGATCCTGCCGAGGCACAAGATCGTAGCTGAGGTAACAAGCTAAACGTCGAAGTCCACGCGGAACTACTAGCGAGACCGAAGTCTCTCTGCAAAAACATAAATAGGCAAACGTGAGTACAAATGTACCCAGCAAGACTTACATCAGAACTATCTACATATGCATCATTATCAACAAAGGGGATGGTGGGGTTTAACTGCAGCAAGCCAGCTTTGACTCGGTGGCTATCCTGAACTACGACTGCAAGTAACTCTTTTGAGGTGGCGCACACGAGTCCACATATTCACCATATCAATACACCACTATGGATCCGCTCCCGTCTCCCTACGAGAACGCCATCCATAGCACTCACGCTTATCTTGCGTATTTTAGAGTATCCACTTTCACTTGTCTATTAACTGATATAAGCAACCCAGAAGTCCTTTTCCGCGGACACGGCTATTCGAATAGATGATGTTAACCCTGCAGGGGTGTACTTCTTCACACACGCTCTCACCACTTACCGCCGTTTACACGACATGTACTCGGCAACCTTCAAGCGGAAGCCCAACGTGGGTGTCGGCCACGGCCTGCCTAAACACTCAAGTCTCTAGTCCAGGTTTATCGCCTATTCGGGTTCCATCCATGAGGAGATCCGGCCGGAGTTTCGCTCACAGCCCCAAACGATGTGAACAGGGTTCCCGAGACACCAAACGGGCGCCCGGTACACCGTGCCACGTGCCTACCGCATCACAGCCCACCCCTACGGTCAGCGCTGTCCACGGCCTCCAGCATACTACAAACACCAGAAACTACTTGCAACTCCTGGACAGAGGACAAGGGTGAATAAGAAGTCGAGCGGGGTCATATTTCAGGGCCCAATGTATGGTAGTAGCTGAATCATGGATCACAAACATAGAACTCAGTTCCTGAGGACGGCTGCAATGAGACAACCCACCATGTACTCCTACATGGCCTCTCACCGCTACCTTTACCAAATCGTGTTCACACACTTAGCTCACACACAGTAGGACATGTTCACACGCCTCTGATTCATCCCCGATGAATCAGACCTGACTCAACTCTAAGCAATAGCAGGCATGACAACAAGCATGAATGAGTAGGCACATCAGGGCTCAAACAACTCCTACTCATGCTAGTGGGTTTCATCTATTTACTGTGGCAATGACAGGTCATGCAAAGGATAAAGGGGTTCAGCTACCGCAGCAGGTAACAGATGAATCGTTGTTGTCCTAATGCAGTAAAAGAGAGCAGGAGCGAGAGAGTGGGATTGTATCGGAATGAACAAGGGGGTTTTGCTTGCCTGGCACTTCTGAAGATAACATTGAGTCTTCATCAGTGTCAACGATCACAACGTCGGAACATCCTCTACCGGGAGGGAACAGATACCGGCAACAAAGAAGAAATACAATCAATGCAATGCACAATATGATGCATGCTCATGACATGGCAATATGAATGTGTTTTGAGCTAATGCAACTAGCAACAGATTAAATGAAGTTGGTTTGAATATAAGATTCAAATTCAAACTCCATACGTGATTATTCAGATGCCATTTATATGATTTGTGCTAAACAGCACCTATAAGTTGTTCTAACATGAATGAAAATAGTACAGATGGATAGATTGGTTTTTTCTGGTCATTTTTCATATATAATTTATCTCATTTGGAGTTACGGTTGAATTTCTATGATTTTTAGAAGTTTTTACAATTTTCTGGAATTTCCTGAATAATATAAATCCAGAAATGAATTATGGTGCCAGCACCACGTCACTGTGACGTCAGCAGAGTCAACTGGGCTGGCTCGGGTCAAACCTGACGTGGGGGGGTCCACACGTCAGTGACACATGTTAGACAGGGGGGTTAGTTTAGTTTAATTAAAGATTAGGGGCACTAGGGCCCACATGTCAGTGTCAGGGGTTTAGATTAGGTGGTGATTAGCATTAAGCTAATCACCTGATGGCGTGGTCCACCTGTCATGGACCCAGGGGAGGTCAAACCCCTGGTCAGTAGGGTCAATCCCGCCGGCGTCTCGACGCCGGCGAGGCCCGGGACGGTGGCGGCCGTCGGAAACACGCTACAGGGCACGGGCGAGGCCGTGCTTGGGCTCGTTGGAGAGCCCTTGCTCCCGCGCGTCGAACGGTGCGGTTGCTGGGTCGTGGGGAGGCCGGAGCTGACGACGGCGAGCTCCAAGGCGGCGGCCGGAGTTCGGCCAACGGCGGGTTAGGCGATGCAGGGCGCTAGGGGAGGCGTTGGTGCGTGCTACGTGCTCCTTGTGAGGTGTGGAGCACGGTGGTGTGCCCGGCTTCGAGCCACAGTGGATCTGGCCACGACGGCGACGAGGAACGACGGCGGCGAGCTTCGGCCGTGGTGGAAGATGGAGCTAGGGGACGGGAACAGGGGAAGCGAGCAAAGAGGAGGCAGCAGGAGCTCACAGGGAGAACGATGAGGTGGTCAGCGAGCTCGGGGGCGTCTTTGGTGCTGCGAATCGAACGGCGGCGATCGCCGGCCGTGGCGATGAAGATGGTGGTGATGGCGGCGTTGCAGCGCGTCCGTGGCGTCGTGGCTTGTCGAGGAGGTCAGGGACATCGAGACGGAGCTCGCAGGCACAGCGAGGGGTCGAGGGGGAGACGGTGGCCGCGGCGTTACGGTGGCGCGGCTGCGGCTGCGCTCGGGCTCGAGAGGGAGAGGGAGCGGAAGAGGGGAAGAGTTCGGGAGAGAGTGAGAGAGCGGTCCGGGGCGTCGCTAGGGAGGCCGGGGAGGAAGCAGGAGGTGGCCAGGGGAAGCAGGAGGTGGCCGAGCAGGGTGGAGGTGGCGCGCGCGGCGGCGTCACGGTGTCCGTCCTCCTGGCAGGGAGGAAGACGACAGGGGAGGGGGGGCGGCGGTGGGCTGGGCCGTTGGGGGAGCTGGGCCAGGTAAGTGGGCGCCAGGTAACTTCCTTCTCTCTCTCTCTTTTATTTCTTTTCTATTTCTGTTATTTTGTTTTTGATTAGATTTAAAATACCAAATCATTTAATAAAATCCTGGAAACAATTATGGGTGCTTTCTGAATTATTTCAGTGACCCTTAACAATTTCCAACATTTATTTGAACATTTAAATTATTTATTGTATTTAAATGCCCAAAGTCAAATACAATATGATTTAATTCAAAAATCCAAAAATGACCTAAGAATATATTCATCATTTTTGGCAGAGGTTTCCACCTTAACCAGAAATCATGAACTTTTCTTAGGAACCTTTTGGGTTTATTGAAAAGATTTTAATTCACCCTAGTTGAGTTGATTTAATGCTAGGGTTTGAACATCCCCATTTCAATTTTAGGCAAAATTTAAACATGATGCAACACATGACTAGCTGGCTCAGAGCAAACCAGAAGCTAGGGATGTGACACTACTGCTACTCAGCACCTCGCTCACAACCGCTCGGTACACCCCAATTTCTTAGATTAATTATTTCATCTCAGTTCAGGGTAGTGGCATTGACGATGAGGAATATGTGGACATGATCTCTTAACCTTGTCATTTACTAATATCTGGCAATTGCTACTGAAAACTTTGCCATGTAGAGTACCTTTTCCATCATGATGCTTTTTTTAGCACTCTCACAAATTAAAGTTCCATGTGTGCAGCTTCGGCCACTAGAGGTCTCCATAATTGATGTTCCCAGGCTCCTCTCCGCCCGCATGCCATGGTGCAGAACATGCAATGTTTTTGGAATCAGCATATGAAATTTGTTGAACTTTTTTATTTGACTTGACTACCATGCATAGGACTATAGTTGAGTAAATAGTCTCCAATTATTTCATGTTCCATTCAATCTAATACTAATTTTGTGTAGTTTGTAATGCTGAATTTTAATTGGAGATTATAAGAATAGAACTGCTGCAACATTATGTGTCTTTTGTAATTTGTCAACACTATGTGGCTCCCTTGGGAAAACAGCAATGTACAGAGATTATGTGTCTTTTATAATAACATTGCTCCATAATGTGACATAAGTCAAAGAAAATTGTTTTTCATGTATATATGTTTTGGAAAGTGCTTCGTCATTTTTTTAGCATGATAATATATTTTTCTTGCTGAAGATTGCTTCTATTGCTTTCTAATGGAGTAGTTGTCCTGATTTTTAGTAGACCCTGCAAAGGAAAAACAAAAATGTTTTTTAATGGTTAGATGCTACAATATTGGTGGAAATAATGAATGTAAATACTTGTATTATGTAGTTAAGTTGATTGAAACAAAGCCAAAGACCTTGTAACTACTTTCATGGAACAAGCTGTTGAATCAGTACTCATTTGTCACTGAAATTATAATGTTTAATCAACTTGCTATCTTGCAGACACAAAGTCTTATGCTTCAAATTCATTTGTGTCCTGCGCAGCAGTTTTTATTGGTGAAGTTAGTATGACCATCCACTATGTCATCTTGTTCAAACATACTGATCTTGATTCAGGGGGGCAAAACAAATGGAGAGAGGAGTTTTGCAAGGGAAACTGGTCCTTGGTGAGACACAAGTTCAGAGTCACGAAAAAATATGTATAGATATATTTTTCTCTATATTTATTGATTTATAGCTCATACGTAATCATGTTTTTCACATCTCATGGTACATATTTCCATGGAAGCACCATATGTTTATTTATTCCTGATTTTGTGTTGTACACATAATTGCAAAGGAATCACTGTATCAGATATGTTGGATATACAAACTAATATATCAATACACACATGCCAGTTTTTCCTTTAAAATTCAATGAGAACCCACCATGGGCTGGCTAAGCATGTTCTTTTCCCATTTGATTATCTCCATGAATACTGGCAATGTATCAGATATAAGCCGTGTTTCAATGTAAGGTACTTTGGTTGCCATGAAAATGAAGAGGTTATTAATTTTCAATGCTATAAATTTAAGTTCTCCATGGGAGGTGCTTACATAGTGTGACTTTACTGGCCATTTATTTTTTATGGGATGAGTGTCAATCTGATGTGTTATAGGTCACATATAGGCATTCCTCTACTACTTAGCCATGTATGTATTTTAATGAAAGCAAATAGACACACATTATTACTTGTACAACTGGTTAATATCTCTAAATTGATGACATCCATGGTGCCTGTAGTACACGGTTACCAATGAGTTGATCCCAAACATAACATCTCTATAATGCCAGATAAACGTATAGTTAGCCAAACGAACTTACAATTAATGGACCTAATATGAATTTTTGAAACCCGTTTCCTTTTCCGAATATGCAGGTTAATGACACTCATTTTTTGGATATTTTAGAGCTCGTCTTCATGTTCACTACATGTACGAGATCTCTACTCTGAACTACAATTGGTGTGTTTCTGGTTTGGAAATGGATCTCCACTGTAATTTGAATTGTTCAGATTATATTAAATGGATGTTGTAAGGGTCCATATTTGTGCCGGAGATAGCTTTGATGGCACGAACAAATGTTTATACCTGGAATAAAAAATTGCACATATTAGAAATATCAAGGTGCTACCTGCCGTACATGAGGTAGATCCTTCCCACATTAAACCTTCATGTACTATCACTGGACGTATGATGCCCTTGCACAAATTGGTTTGAATATTTTCTAGGCCATCTCATCGAGATAGAAGAATATGGTATTTGTTGGTTTATGTAAATTTAACTTTTGTATTTTGTATCACCATATATGCACATAAATTACTATAAATTTATTGTCAAAATAGACGGACGCGGCAACGCGCGCCATCATTGATCTAGTAGAAAACAGAATCTGTCAAAAACAGAATAGTCTGTAGGAATCTGTAAATATCGAATACTTACGTAACTCCAAAAATTCTGAAAAATTAGGAAAACATGGGAAATTTGTATATTAATCTTGTGAAAAAAGAATCAATATTTTATCGCACCTCTGTTAAAAATGAAAATTATTTTACTGGGCGGAAAATTTTCTGTTTTTCAGCAAGATCAAATGAACTATCACCGTAAGCCATCCCAAAGGTCTTACTTGGCACAAACACTACTTAAAACATAAAAACACATCTAACCAGAGGCAATATGAAAAAAAATTGAAAAATAGAACCAAAAAAGTAAGAACAAAAATAAATTCGGTTGCCTCCCAACAATAGATCTAGGTATTGTCATCTTTGGTATGCAATCCATAGGTATCTCTCATAATAGATTCATATGGCAACTTAATTTTCCTTCTAGGAAAGTGTTCCATGCCCTTAATGGAAATTGAAATCTAATGTTTCCTTTTTTATATCAATAATTGCACCAATCATTCTAAAAAAAGCTCTACCAAGAGTAATAGGACATGTAGGATTGCATCTATATCAAGCATGATGAAATCTACGGGCACATAATTCCTATTTGCAACAATAAGAACATCATTAATCCTTCCCATAGGTTTCTTAATAGTGGAATCCGCAAGATGCAAATTTAAAGAATAATCATCAAATTCACAGAAACCTAGCACATCACATAAAGTTTTCGGAATCGTGGAAACGCTAGCACCCAAATCACACAAAGCATGACACTCACAATCTTTAATTTTAATTTTAATGGTAAGTTCCCACTCATCATAAAGCTTTCTAGGGATAGAAACTTCCAACTCAAGTTTTTCTTCAAAAGATTTCATCCTAGCATCAACAATATGTTTAATAAAAGTTTTATTTTGATTATAAGCATGGGGAGAATTTAACATGGATTGCAAAAAGGAAATACAATCTATCAAATAACAATTATCATAATTAAAATCCTTGAAATCCAAAAGGATGGGTTCATTGCTACTTAAAGTTTAGACCTCTCCAACCCCACTTTTATCAATTGTTGCATCAAGATCTATAAACTCCGAATCATTGGGACGCCTTCTAGCTAAAGTTGACTCATCTCCAGTCCCATCTTTATCAAGATTTATATTAGAAAACAAAGATTCAATAGGAGTCACTTCAATCACTTTAAGATCTTCATCATTATTTAAAGACTCCGGTTTAGCGGCCATCTTGTTTACTAAAGTAGCTTGTTTATCAGAAATTTGGCCTACTAAATTTTCAAGGTGAGCAAACTGAGACTTCAAACCATAAAATTCCTTAGACATATCATCGAGCTCTTTATTCATATAATCAAAGTTTTATGCTCCTTTAGCTCGTTCCTAAAGAAACTATTATGCTCAAATTTTAAGGACATGAAGCTCCTAACATTATTTTTGATTTCTTCCAACTTCCTATATAGTAAGGATCAAAATTATTGGGTTCAGCCATAAAGGCAAGCAAACACACCGACACACGAGCAACAAAAGGCAAACGAAAAGACGAACGGAAGAAGGGCGAAAAAAGGCAAATATTTTTCTTTTTTTCTAAAAAATCATTTTAGAAGTGGGGAGAGGAAAACGAGAGGCAAATGGCGAATAATGTAATGAAAGAGATGAGAGTTTATTATGGGTACTCGGTAGGCTTGGTGTCCTAGATGCCCATATTGGTTCCTACATATCCTACGAAGATCTTTATCGGTCGAACCGTTATGACAACATACGTAATTCCCTTTGTCCATCGGTATGTCACTTGCCCGAGATTCGACCGTCGGTATCTTCATACCTAGTTCAATCTCGTTACCACCAAGTCTCTTTACTCATTCCGTAATACATCATCCTGCAACTAACTCATTAGTCACTTTGCTTGCAAGGCTTCTTATGATGTGTATTACCGAGAGGGCCCAGAGATACCTCTCCGATACTCGGAGTGACAAATCCTAATCTCAATCTATGCCAACTCAACAAACACCTTCGAAGAAACCTGTAGAGCATCTTTATGATCACCCATTTGCGTTGTGATGTTTGACAACACACAAGGTATTCCTCTCCGGTATCCGGGAGTTGCATAATCCCATAGTCAAAGGAATATGTAGTTGACATGAAGCAAGCAATAGCAATAAACTGAACGATCAATATGCTAAGCTAACGGATGGGTCTTGTCCATCACATCATTCTCCTAATGATGTGATCTCGTTATCAAATGACAACACATGTCCATGGTTGGGAAACCTTAACCATTTTTGATCAACGAGCTAGTCTAGTAGAGGCTTACTAGGGACACAATATTTGTTTATGTATTCACACATGTATTTAAGATTCTGATCAATACAATTCTAGCATGAATAATAAACCTTTATCTTGAATAAGGAAATATAAAATAACAACTTTATTATTGCCTCTAGGGCATATTTCCTTCACATGCCGCCGCCATCGTCGTCCCTCCAGCGATGAAAGGGCGTAGGGCCGCCATGACAGCCTTGTCTGGCCACTGCCTGGCGCTCGTAGAGGAGCTGGTCCGCTTCCTTCTGCATGGTATGGAGGGCCACCGCAGCAAATGCCGACGACGCCTGCAGTGCCCTAGCGGTGGCCTTGCACCTTTTGGCATTGGCAGAGGTGTCAGTAAGCGACCATTCCTTGCCAATCTTGACGAGCTCCCCGTCAAGCCAACGGCGGTGCCTCACGGCCGTCTCCACGGTGGTGATGGAGCGATCGAGGGCCCATGCTGCCGCCAGGTCGGGTTCGTTGAGACCCAGGCCAACGCCATGTCTGACTTGGCGAACCCGGAGCGGCGGGTAGCGTTGCGTCGCTCTTGCCGTCCCGCCAACCTTGTTGCCCTTTACTCGGTGGACACAATGGACCACAACGAAGAGGGATCGCCACCACCGACGTAGTGGAGGATGTAGCCGCGTGCCTTGGCAATCACGGGTGGCAGTTCCTCCTTGCCTTGATCACGCTAGTTGCTGCAGGGCGTCGATGTCGGCCCGTCGATCCAGGCATGGCTATTGTGCAGCGGAGGCGACGCCATCTCTTCCTTCATGTGGCGCCCAATTAGGACGCCACGGTTGTGTGCCAGCGATCTTGGCTCCTGCTGGACGTGGCGTCCGATTTGGATGTCGTTGTTGTGTGTGGGCGGGTGCGGGATCCTCCTTGACACACCAGAGAGGAGACGTCGGCTCGTCCTAGATGCGGGAACGCAGAGGGGAGCACGGCGCCGGAACACGTTCCCAGAGATACCTCTTTGTCATGATCTCCATCTGACGGATGAACTCCTGGTCCGTTAGAGTGGCCTCGACGAGGAGGTGTGGCTACTGCACCAGCGGTTCCTGGTCCTCCTCATCGCAGGAGGAGATGACAATCTCCTCCTTGCCGGAGGAGCCAGAGGTCGTGGAGCCCGATAGCCCCGAAGAGTGAGGGCGATGGCAGCCTGAGCCAGACGAAGATCGACTCATGCCGCCACTGCCTTGCTACGAAGAGAACTAGGACTTCGTCATTACCGGATGAGGAGGAGCTTGGAGAGGAGGAGGGGCTCGAAGAGGAGGGGGAGGGGAGGAAAAGATCCACGGGTGTTGATGTGCATCGCCGGAGCATGGCACATATAGTCACGGCGAGGCCATGCAAAAGGATGGTCAACCCTTTTCAATGTGGCACATCGGCCAGAGTTCGTTTTCTGAGACATTGCGTACGCATTGAAGTGGTGTCACCAAATAAGTCACGTCGGTCAGCGCCGCCCTCTTGTCCGGTCACATCTCTCAGCATCAATGCCAGTCGTTGCGTGCCATGGGTCGACATGAATGCAGCACGGGAAGTGGCGCTTGCGTTGTATAGAAAGAGCGGGAGTGGCGGGATGGGGTTTGGGTGGGCCATGGTTGTCAGACACGTGCATGGCAATGGCCCGGACACCTGCAGAGCCCCCCCCCCCCATATCGATTTGTTTCCGTCCGGCGGGAAAAAAGACGTCTGAACCCGTTAGCGGACAGATACAGGACCGTTGGATGACAAAACACGTCCAGACCGCACGGTCTGGACGGTTGTGCACGATTTGAGGGTCCGTGTTGGAGATGCTATAAGACCTCATTTGTGATGAGATTATCTAGTCACATGCATATGGTTGGTGTAGATGAAGAGAGACAGAGACATAATAAAAAAAGATAGAAGTGCCCCGAGGGTAGGCCGCGTCCTACGTGGTGGATTTGTTGTACGTGGTGGATGATACGTCAATTTTGCATCATGTTTTCCTACTGTTATTTATGAGGTTTTTATGCATAATAATGCTTTTTGGAGTAATTCTAATGCCTTTTCTCTTATAATATGCAAGGTACACACAAAGAGGGAGAATTCCGGCAGCTGGAAATCTGGACCTAGAAAAGCTACGTCAGGCTACCTATTCTGCACAACTCCAAACAAGCTGAAACTTTACGAGAATTTTGTATGGAATATATAAGAAATATTGGAGCCAATAAGTACTAGAGGGGCCCCACAAGGTGGACACAACCAACCTGGGCGCGCCAGGGAGCCCAGGCGCGCCCTGGTGGGTTGTGCTCCCCTCGGCCCACCTCCGGTGCCCATCTTCTGGTATATAAGTCATTTTGACCTAGAAAATTAAGGAGAAGACTTTTGGGATGGAGCTCCGCCGTCTCGAGGCGGAACTTGGGAAGGAGCACTTTTGCCCTTCGGCAGAGCGATTCCATCGGAGGAACTTCCCTCCCGGAGGGGGAAATCATCATCATCACCAACAACTCTCCCATATTGGGGAGGGCAATCTCCATCAACATCTTCAACAACACCATCTCCTCTCAAACCCTAGTTCATCTCTTGTGTTCAATCTTTGTACCGGAACTATAGATTGGTGCTTGTGGGTGACTAGTAGTGTTGATTACATCTTGTAGTTGATTGCCATATGGTTTATTTGGTGGAAGATTATTTTTTCGGATCCATTATGCTATTTAATACCCCTCTGATCTTGAGCATGATTATCATTTGTGAGTAGTTACCTTTGTTCTTAAGGTCACAGCAGAAATCATGTTGCAAGTAATCATATGAACTTGATATGTGTTCGATATTTTGATAGTATGTATGTTGTGATTCCCGTAGTGGTGTCATGTGAACGTCAACTACATGACACTTCACCATATTTTGGGCCTAAGGGAATGCATTGTAGAGTAGTTATAAGATGATGGGTTGCGAGAGTGACAGAAGCTTAAACCCTAGTTATGCGCTATTTCGTAAGGGACCGATTGGATCCAAAAGTTTAATGCTATGGTTAGAATTTATTCTTAATACTTTTCTCGTAGTTGTGGATGCTTGCGAGGGGGTTAACCATTAGTAGGAGGTTTGTTCAAGTAATAATAGCACCTAAGCATCGTTCCACCCACAAATCAAGTTATCAAAGTAGCGAACACGAATTGAATCAACATGATGAAAGTGACTAGATGAAATTCCCGTGTACTCTCAAGAACGCTTTGCTTATTATAAGAGATCGTTTTGGCCTGTCCTTGTCCTCGAAAGGATTGGGATACCTTGCACTTTTTCTACTACTATTGTTACTTGCTCGTTAAAAATTATCTTGCTATCAAACTACTCTGTTATTTACAATTTCAGCACTTGCTGACATTATCTTGTTGAAAACCACTTGTGATTTCCTTATGCTCCTCGCTGGGTTCAACACTCTTACTTATTGAAAAGGATATAATTGATCCCCTATACTTGTGGGTCATCAAGGCTATTTTCTAGCGCCGTTACCGGGGAGTGAAGCACCTTTGGTAAGTGGAATTTGGTAAGGAAACATTCATATAGTGCACTGAAATTTACTGTTACTTGTTACTATGGGAAACAATCCTTTGAGGGGTTTGTTCGGGGTATCTTCACCTCGAACGGAACCACAATTAGATACCCCTCAACCTACTGCACCTACTGAAAATATTGAATATGAAATTCCTTCAGGTATGATAGAACAACTGCTAGCTAATCCTTATGTAGGAGATGGAACCGAACATCCTGATATGCACTTGATATATGTAGAACAAATTTGTTGATTGTTCAAGCTTGCAGGTTTACCCGGAGATGGAGTTAAGGAGAAGGTTTTCCCTTTATCTTTGAAGGGAAAGGCATTGGCATGGTATAGGCTATGCGATGATATTCGAACTTGGAAATGGAATCGGTTGAAATTGGAGTTCCACCAAAAAAAATATCCCATGCATCTAGTTCATCGTGATTGGAATTACATATATAATGTTTGGCCTCGTGAAGGAGAAAGTATCACTATATCTTGGGGGAGGCTCAAGTCAATGTTATATTCATGCCCCAATCATGAACTCTCAAGAGAAATTGGTATCCAGAATTTTTATGATGGGATTTCTCATAATGATCGATCCATGCTTGATACTTCTTGTGTTTGTTCCTTTATAAAGAAGACTATTGAATTCCGATGGAATCTTTTGGAAAGAATTAAACGCAACTCTGAAGATTGGGAACTCGACAAAGGTAAAGAGTCGGGTATTAATCTTAACTATGATTGTGTTAAATCATTTATGAATACCGATGCTTTTCAAAAGTTTAGCACTAAATATGGACTTGACTCTGAGATAGTAGCCTCCTTTTGTGAATCATTTGCTACTCATGTTGATATCCCTAAAGAGAAGTGCTTTAAATATCACCCACCTATTAAAGAAGAAATTAAAGAACCGGAACTAGCTAAAGAGGAAACTATACTTTATAATGTTGATCTAGTTGTTCCTACTGCTTATATTGAGAAACCACCTTTCTCTGTTAGGATAAAGGAACATGCTAAACTTTCAACCGTGGCCAACAAAATTTATATTAGAACACCTACACCTGATGAACAAATTAAAGTAGAGCCTAGTGTTGCTATGGTTAAGGACCTCTTTGAAGAAAATATAGATGGGCATGTTATTTACTTCTGTAATGAAGCTACTAGAATTGTCAAACCCGATAAAATGGATATTCATAGACCCGTTGTTGGCATGCCGTTGTCTCAGTTAAAATAGGAGATCACTGTTATCATGGTTTATGTGACACAGGTGCTAGCGTGAGTGCTATTCCCTTTACCTTATATCAAGAAATTTTGAATGACATAGCAGCCGCTGAAATAGAAGAAATAGATGCCACTATTAAATTTGCTAATAGAGACACCATCACACCACTTGGGATTGTTAGAGATGTTGAAGTCTTGTGTGGAAAAATAAAATACCCTACTGATTTTCTTGTTCTTGGTTCCCCACAAGATGATTTTTGTCCCATTATCTTTGGAAGACCTTTCTTGAACACCATTAATGCTAAAATAAATTATGAGAAACAAAATGTCGGTGTTAGCTTTGGTGATGAGTCTCATGAGCTTAATTTTTCCAAGTTTGGTAGAAAGCTTCATGAAAAAGAATTGCCTAGTAAGGATGAAATAATTGGTCTTGCTTCGATTGTTCCTCCTCCTACTGATCCTCTAGAACAATATCTGCTAAACCATGAAAATGATTTACATATGCATGAAAGAAATGAAATAGATAAGATTTTCTTTGAACAACGTCCTCTGCTTAAACACAATTTACCTATTGAAACTCTAGGTGGTCCTCCACCACCTAAAGGTGATCCTGTATTTGAATTAAAACAATTGTCGAATACTTTGAAATATGCTTATCTTGATGAGAATAATATATATCCTGTTATTATTAGTGTTAACCTTTCAGAACATGAAGAAGAAAGATTATTGAAAGTTCTAAGGAAGCACCGAGCTGCTATTGGATATACTCTTGATGATTTAAAGGGCATTAGTCCCACTCTATGTTAGCACAAGATTAATATGGAACCTGATGTTAAACCCGTTGTTGATCACCAACATTGGTTAAATCTGAAAATGAAGGAAGTGGTAAGAACGGAAATATTAAATCTTCTGGAAGCAGGTATAATCTATCCTATAGCTGATAGTAAATGGGTAAGTCCTGTTCATTGTGTTCCTAAGAAAGGAGGTATTACTTTTGTTCCTAATGATAAGAATGAACTTATTCCACAAAGAATTGTTACAGGCTATAGAATGGTAATTGATTTTAGAAAATTAAACAAAGCAACTAGAAAAGATCATTACCCTCTGCCTTTTATTGATAAAATGCTAGAAAGATTATCCAAGCACATGCATTTCTGCTTCCTTGATGGATACTCTGGGTTTTCACAAATACCTGTTTCTCAACCTGCTCAAGAAAAGACCACTTTCACTTGTCCCTTTGGTACTTATGCTTATAGACATATGCTTTTTGGTTTATGCAATGCACCTGCTACCTTTCAAAGATGTATGACTGCTATATTCTCTAACTTTTGTGAAAAGATTGTGGAGGTTTTCATGGATGACTTCTCTGTTTATGGGAAGTCTTTTGATGATTGTTTAAGCAATCTTGATCGAGTTTTGTAGAGATGCAAGCAAACAAATCTTGTCTCGAATTGGGAGAAGTGCCACTTTATGGTTAATGAAGGTATTTTTTTGGGTCATAAAATATCTGAAAGAGGTATTGAAGTGGACAAAGATAAGGTTGATGCAATTGAGAAAATTCCATGTCCTAAAGATATCAAAGGTATTCGTAGTTTCTTAGGTCATGCTGGTTTCTATAGGAGATTTATCAAAGACTTTTCTAAAATTTCTAGGCCTCTTACAAATCTTTTACAAAAGGATGTTCCTTTTGTTTTTGATGAAGATTGTTTAGAAGCCTTCGAAACACTCAAGAAAGCCTTGATTTTTGCACATATTATTCAACCACCTGTTTGGAACTTACCTTTTGAAATTATGTGTGATGCTAGTGATTATGTTGTTGGTGCTATTCTAGGACAAAGAGTTGATAAGAAACTAAATGTTATTCATTATGCTAGTAAAACTCTAGACGGTGCTCAACAAAATTATGCTACTACTGAAAAAGTATTTCTAGCAGTGGTGTTTGCTTGTGATAAATTTAGATCTTACATTGTTGATTCAAAAGTAATTGTTCACACTGACCATGCTACTATTAAATATCTTATGAAAAATAAAGATGCTAAACCTAGACTTATTCGATGGGTACTCTTGCTACAAGAACTACAAAAAAAGACACATCCGTGATAGTTTAGGCCGAACGAATTTTTTGCTGTCATGCTTATGACACTTCTATGACGATAATTGTGACAAAACCCTGTATCATCATAGATGTGGTGGGCTCCTACTTCTATGACAAAAAAACATGACATAAAATGGGCTTTTCGTCCTAGGCGGTTCAGAGATGCAGCTGCATGACATTCTTTGGGCCGTCCATGACGGAAAAAATCGTGGTAGAACCAAGGGCGAGGAAAATATCGCGGAGTTCCCGGTTATGGTGGGTGCTCAGGGCCGAGCGATGCAATGTGCTTTGCGCATTTCTCTCATGTACGCGGATGTGTGCGAGGCATTGGCTAACTGAACCCGAGCGATCGCACGTTACTGAACCCGAGCGATCGGTCCCTTGGCTGTTAACTGAACCCGAGCGATTCATTCGCTGCTGACTGAACCCGAGCAATTCCTTCGCTGCTGCTACTAACTGAACCCGAGCGATCAATCACTGCTACTTCTTACTGAAGCCGATCGAGCCCCCGTGCGAGACGTAGCCAGACGGTGTTGGGTTGCCTCTTGATGAATAGTGACCATTGCTACCGTGCGCGCGGTACGTAGAACGAGTCGAGACGTGGTGAGTCAAGCTGGTTGGTTGGCTGTGGATGAACAGTTCCTGGTGGGGGTTGGATGAACAGGACCCCGTGGTAGTAGGCCGTTGCCGCTGGATGAACATGACCCCAAGGAGGTCGCCGCACCCCAGCCGGTTGGGGGTGGATGCATGAACAGGACCCCGTGGAGGCTCTATGAACAGCAGCCGGTGGAGGCTGGATGAACAGTAGCCGTGGATGAACAGTAGCCCGTGGAGGCTGGAGGAGGTCGACGATGGATGAACAGTAGCCCATGGAGGCTGGAGCGAGGCAGTAGACGGTACATGAATAGGACCCCGTTTCAACCGTATGCGCTCCAACACAAGCCCGTTCCCTCCATTTTGTGGTATGCCACACCCCTCCCAATCAACAGGACCCCATTTTGACCGTAGGCACTCAAACAGAAGTCTGTTTCCTCCGTTTTACGGTACACCAGACCCCTCCCCGATGAACAGGATCCCGTTTCGACCATGGAAGGTCGAACAGAAGGCCGTTTCCTCCGTTCTGCAGTACGCTAGACCCTGTTTCGGCTGTTCCATCCAAGCCGGTTGGCTCCCGTTGAACAGGACGCATTCCGACCCAGTCGGTTGCCTCCCGATGAACATGACGTTGTTTCTCAGTTCCGACCCAGTCGGTTCACTGCCTGATGAACAAGACGTCGTTGCTGCCGTCCTTTGCCTCTCCATGTACACAAGCCCTGACCGTTCGTATATATGCGCGAGTACGCGCTCGAGACCTCGCCTGCATGTACGTATGTGGCCGTATTTTTTGCCCTGTAGTTGTACGTACGTGTACAGGACTTAGACGGGACTGCGTGAACTACTATGTCGGGTGATCTACAACGACACGTGCCGCTACTTACTCGGCCATGGTTCATACTTGCAGAGAGACCAATCAATCAGTATGTACGTACATGTTCGCGACTAGACAGACAACCTTACGTACACTTTGACTGGGTGGGTCCCAGTGGTCAGGGAGGATAAGGACGCACTTGCGTGTGAAGATATAGCTGGTCGGTCCCAGCTGTCAGGGGAAGGAATCATTTTTATTTTGCGAGTAATAAGGAGGCACTTCTTTGTGTTCAAAGATGTAGCTGGTGGTTCCAGCTGTCAGCCTCACCGCCTAAAGTCCTCTTCCGATGGTTGTCCTTCGTGGACCATGTTGACCACGCCGCGCTGAGAGCACCAAGGCGGTGGACGACGGCGAGGCCTAGGAAGGGAACGATGCGGAGCCGGGGAAGACGCGGTAGTGGATGCCCATGCAGAGGGGAGTATGTGGGTTGACTGCTTCGGCTGCGGTGTGAGGCTGCCGTCGTCGGAGAATAGCAGGAGGTGTGGGTGAGTATAGAGGGATGGCATGGCCAGCGTGGCAGCACAGCCGGACACGGGGGGCAGGAGCAGGCGACACGGACGGTGCTGGTTTGGGCGGCTGGAGCAAGAAGACCAGAGGTTGAAGAAGCACGACAGTCGTTGGATGGACATCGTACGGTCACTGCAGCTAGAATCGTTTATATTGACTAAGTTGACAAAGCCCTTGGTACGCGTCAACTTAGTAGGCCCCCAGATGTCAGGGGGAGGAATCATTTTTTGGGCGGTTGCAGCAAGAATATCCAAGATTGAAGAAGAAGCATAACATTTGTTGGATAGACATCCAACGGCCACTGCTGCTCGAACCGTGTGTTGACTATAAGTTGACAAAGCCTTGCGTACGCGTCAACTTAGTAGGCCCACAAGTGTGTGGCAGAGAACATATAGCCCATTTGTGATTTGTAAGAATGTACAACCCGTTCTTGAATTCTAATGGAATTTACTACAGCCCATTTACAGTTTGTTAAAAGTACAACCCATTTTCTAGCTAGGACAACGATTAATAATTTCAACCAACCGCTCAATACGGAATTCAATAAAATTTCCCACATTTTGATGGGATATAAAATATTTTTTATCCCAAAATATCTAGTCAGCTTAAATATAATTTCAAAATAATTTTATATTATGTAAAAATCCAACGAAATATTGCACGCGCAACAAGTAATGAAATTAAAATTTTCAAAATCCAAAAATAATATATTTTAACTAATTACGCGTTTGGTGCATTTTTTAGAGTTACAGCCCAGTTTTTATAATTACATTCCATTTATTATTTCTTAATGCTCATTTTTTTGTTAAGCCTAATGCATCCCTCCTAGGAAAGATTTGCAACCCAGCGGGGCGGGGAATAACAAGTTGACATGGGCTGGGTATTCCTCAAAAAAAGTATAGCTGGGCTAGCCATTTTCAGCTTGAAAAAAATTAATATCTGGGTTGGGCTAGCCCAGCTATACCTCAAGGCCTGGGCTAAACGGCCACAGCCAGCCCAGTTGATACCCTGCTCATCTGAACAATAACAAAAACATCGCTCAAGAAAAACTCTACTCACACCTCAAAAACACAAATACTGTTCAAGCTGCTGCGTCGCAGCTGTCGACCGCTCCTTGTGCAATTCTCTCGTTTATTGACTATATAGGTTGACAATGGTGTGAGACCGTGATTTCAGGAAACTAGGAGGAAGCAAAAAAATAGTAGTATATAATAAGGACGCACTTGCGTACGTGTGGCTATGGCCCTGGTGGTCCCCACTATCATCCTCTCCAATTAAAGTCATCTCCCGATTCCTCGTGTTCGTTGACCATGTTGACAACGCGAGACGGCGGCGCCACGATGAGGCAACAACTCAAAGGACGATGGAGAGGGCCTCGCGGGTCCTACGGATGGTCTGATACAGCGACCGTTGCTCATTTACGAAGCCAGGATCGTATGGCCACATGTCCGTGACGGCATTGTCGTTCGCTTGTTGGCCGACGATTCGTCTTTCTAGGAGTCGATGCTCGTTGAGGAGACAGAGGTTGCAGCACAGGTCCTCCTGCGCTGGTAGCTCTTCCGCCATTAGGGCGTCGAAGTGTGGCCGCACCTGCTTTATGGTGAACACGACATGAACCGGCTTGGGCGGTGGCACCGACTCCTGGTCGAAAGCCACGTCCATCGTCTATTTGTCGTCGCTCAGCTTAGCGAGCTCGCTGGTGAGCCAGCATGTCCGGCTGATGGACCGGACCACTACCAAGCACGAATCTGACCACCCTGGCCCACCTAGACTGCCTCCCTCGCCCGCGTGCATTTTTCGCCCGAAACGGCCAGCGCCGCTACCCGACGCAGGCGATTGCTCCGCGTTCAAACGACACAAGTGTCGTCCGTCCGTCTGTTTGCCGACCACATTAATGATACGCGGTTGCCGAGGTGGCTACTCCAGTGCCACCCGTCCGTCCCTCTGCCGCCCACCATTGCTATATAAACTCATGCGCCGGCCATAACCGCAGTCATCCACCTCCGTTCCCTTTCTACTATCCACACCACTTCCACCATGGTTTCCTCGCGCTGCAGCGCTTTTCGGGATGGGCGGACAACGGACCAAAAGGAGATGGCAGCCATTGCTGCCGACTGGCTGGCTAGCAGATAGCCGGAGGACGACGACGTCCCAATGGAGAACGTGGTAGTCAACAATCCGATGCCAACCCCCTCCTCCGCACCATCCTCGCCGGTGCATTGCACCATGACCATCGGCGAGGCCCGTGCCCAATAGATGGACATGGTAAGGCAGAAGCGTCAGGAGCAGTTTCGAGAGTCGCAGGCCGCCGCCGCCTACAACCACCATCTCCTCCAAGAGCACCTGTGGGCGGAGGAGCAGATCACCGCGGAGCGGGCAGAGCATGAGGCGCTGTTTGAGTCATACCGCTCCACCCGCGAGAGCCACCTTGCACGCTGGCAGTACCTCATGCGGGTGGCAGAGGTTGTGGTGGCCTATAATGAGGACGATGAAGCGGACGAGGCGCTGTTTGGCGATACCGGCGACGAGGCGGAGGACAATGTCGGCTGCGCCAAGGCCCCGCCCCGCCAACACCGAGGCGGAGGACTTTGCCGGCTTCGGTGAGGCCCTGCTCCGCTGAGGCCCTGCCCCACTAACAACAAGGCAGAGGACATCGTCGGCTCCACCGAGGCCTCGCCCCGCCATCACCGAGGCGAAGGATTTCGTCGGCTTCGGCGAGGCCCCACCCCACCAACAACGAGGCAGAGGACATCGCCGGCTCTACCCCACTGGCACCGAGGCGGAGGACTTCGCCGGCTTTGGCGAGGCCCTGCTCCGCCGAACCCCCGCCCCGCCAACAACGACGCAGAGGACATCACCAACTCTGCCGAGGCCCCGCCCTACTGGCAACGAGGGGGAGGATTTCCCCCGCTCTGCCGAGGTGCCGCCCCGCCGGCAACAAGACAGAGGACATCGCCGGCTCCATCGAGGCCCCGCCCCACTGCCAACAAGGCCGCGCCACACAAAAAACAAGGAAGAGTAGAACCTGGTAGGTCGCCGCCGCTCGGGTCCAAGTAAGGCCACCGATACTACCCTCCGGTTGAAGCCAAGCTAGGCGGGTTGACCATTGACGGCCGATTAGCTTCTTGGCGGTGACGTGGAGTCGAAGAGCTGTGTTGGAGAAGGACGCTGCTTCAGTTACTTAACTACAGGTGCAGTTGGGTCACTGGCATGTTGCCCAAGAGGCATCTGGCCCACATGTCAGTGATGCAACTGCACCTACAGTTAAGTCACTGAAGCTTAGTCCGCTAGAGAAGAAGCTTCTCTTCGGCTCAGCTGGACACGGGTGCTTCGGTTAATTAATTATACCTCCGGCACACCCCTTTTTAGTTGAAGAATGTATGAGATGTAATGAAATCCGGCATGTTTATATGAAATTTGGCCATGTATGAATGAATTTAGTTCTATTAGTCCGAAATCTTGTATCACTGGCATTGGATGAACATGCAAAACAAAATTTACTAGCATTATTTCCAGGGTGATCACCTCGTCTGCAGCAGTTTCACATGTACTCCCTTCGGTCCTTTTTAGTCTGCATATAAGTTTTGTCTGAAGTTAAAGTATGTCTACTTTGACCAATCTTATAGAAAAAGTATCAACATTCACAATGTAAAATCAACTGACTTGAAAGAAATCTAATATGCGAAGTAAAAAGGAACAGAGGGAGTACAAAAAGTTTGAGCAGCTTTTTAGCGTTCCTATACATTGCAATCAAACACACAGGCCTGGCAATTCATAGAGAACATTCAAACAAAAATGATTATGCATATTAGCGATTCACATGTCAGAGCCAAGATTTACTTCACAACTAAAGAATAAAGAAAATCGGTCGATGCTGCTAACAGCACAGGGCGTCCCATTCGAAAATATCAAACACATGTCTTCTTTCTAACATCAATGAGAAAAATTTGACAAGGTTGTCCCATTCCAAAATGTCAAATGCGTGTTGTTTTGCGTACATCAATGAGCAAACTTTGACAAGGTTTTCCCATTCCAAAATATCAAATGCCTACGATTGTGGAATGGACAGGGTTTGCCATCAGTTCGGACATCGACATGGCACCTCGAGCTAAATAAACCAGCTGTTATTTTTGTGCAGTTCCACCAAAATCAACCAAATTCGTGCATAGCTTGTATGATTTCGCCTTTATATGTTGCAACGCCTTGAACATATCGACACATCCTTTCTTGTGGTGGAAATGAATGATTCGAGAATATTCGCTGTATTCATGAACATTTTGTGCAGTTCCCATTGAAATCAAGCCGAGCACCCTTGTTTGCATAAGTACAAAAAATGATTAGTATAAAGCAAACTGTGCTATGAATTGACAGTTTAAACAGGCAACCTACATGGTCCATGCAGAGCACACATTTAAAAAAATGGAACTCACCGGAAGGAATCCTAAGACAACATTGTATTGGCCATCACAACAATAAAGATGGAGATCCGTGAGTCCTTCTGAGCTAAAGTTAGTTTGTTCTTGTGGGCAATAATGTAACCATCCTTCAACTACTCCCTTCTTAAGAAGAGAGGCTTGGCTTCTTTATCCTAGCATAATCGGAACTAGGCACTTCACGTACTCCATGTTCTTCTACAGAGGAGGATGATCCTGTTGTGCAAAGACAAGAGGACAACTAAATTCTAGCATCCCTGTTTGCTCAAAAAAGGAAAGGAAATATTTAAAATAGCACAGATGAAGCACTTCTCAAGGACAATACCACTTTCTCATGACAGTATCTAAATAGTAGCACAACACCAATAGACATGACAAAGCTCAATCATATGGATGAAATCCGTGGGCGAGTACCAACCTTTGTCAGGAGGCTTATTCTGTAGAGCATACAGATAAAGCACTTCTTGGGAACCATATGTTGTTATCTGCTATGGTTGCCATGCTTACTATATACTCCTCGCTTAGTTTAATGTTTCCAACATCTTCTTGTGCAGTTCCACTAAAATATATGTTATCTTCAAAGAAGATCCCTGTTTGCACAAGTAGAGATGATTACATATTACATTAAGAGTGGCATCAAATCAGTGGCAAAAAAATTGCTCGTTCCAGCCATAGCAATAAATTAAGATGCAAAACTATATCATTACTTGTGTCATCACAATTCCAGTGCTTCATTACAGCACCAGGAGTTGATTTTTGTTTTTCTTCCGCTTGTTCTTATCCTTCATCACTTGGTTCAATAATAGACAAGCTTCATCTTCAATGTAAGATTTGTCATGTCAATTAGGGAGCACAAGTATAGCACTAAACAACGACAATAATTTTCTGATGACAGTGGCAAAATACAGGCCAACGGTTGTGAAATATCATTATCTTACCTCAATGGGATATTACGGTGCACATACAGATAACGGTGGATGACACAGAAGCCAACAAAAAGAAGCATCTAACTTATCTAAATGGGAAAGAAAGCAAGACAGTAGCATTTCTCAAACAATGGCATTGATTCATATTAACAGAGAGATTATAGTAACAATAAAATTCGTTAAACATGTAATTTGCTTTTAACTGTGGCATTGCTTCAATTTTCCAGCGACATTATTTGAGGGTGTTTGTTTACAGGGACTTTTTGGTGTAGGGAGTAAAAAAATCCCTTTTAGTCCCATCTAAACCAAACACGAGGGACTTTTAGGGACTAAAAGTGGGTATTTGGGACTAAAGATAGAAGATCCTTAGGGAGAGTCTTTTTGGGACTTTTTCCAATAGTTGCCCCTGCCCCGCATCGCACCTTATCTCTATTAGTTCATTACTAGGGGTAACATGGTATTTTATCATGTCATTTAATAACCTGTAGTCCATGTTTAGTCCCTGGAACCAAACAGGTAGGGACTAGGGACTTTTTAGTTTGGACTAAAAAAGTCCTAGGACTTTTTAACCAAATAGGGCATTAGATTAACAACAGCTAAAGAGTTGTATGGGACAGTGGACGCACCAGTACCATGTGCATCTACCGATGTATAAAGGGGTGATGCACAGTCTATTGCAACAAAGAACAAACAACCAAGGAGCATATTTTCGTTGGTCCTAGTTTTGTTATCTTTAGACACCTTTCCCTATGTGAGGGCAGCAAATCTAGTCCTCCTCAAACTCTACGGTCTTGTCCCCCAAAACAGAAAGATCAGTTTGTTATAGATGCATGTACTGCATTTGTCATTGTTTCCCCTTTTCGACCAACGTATGTGCTGGATAGCCAGTCTGTACTACTTTTCCCCCTTCTTTCCTCTTTGAACCACGTACTAGATTCATGTTATACAACTTTCCCCACTACTTTCCTGTTTGATCCAACACCTAGAATCGAGTGCAGAAGAGAAAAAGCCCACATGCAGCTAGAGCAATGTATGTGGAATAAGTAAATTACACCTTAAGGTTCTCAGGGTGTGGCTCAGTGGGCGGTGGGAGGCCGATCTGCCCACACTATGTACGGCAACGAGGAAGAAGGGGTCAGAGGCCCTCCCGCGCCGCCTCTGGGAAAGAGAACAGTTGCGCCGGTAGTGGATTCCCTCCCTAGCCGACGGCGACAGCGTTAAGCCTCCTTCCCTTCCCGGTGGACGGATCATGCCGGCTATTTGACCAGCAGTGAGGGGAGATAGAGGGAGGGAGAGAGAGAGAGGCCAACGAAGTCTTTTTTAGATCTGGAGAAGTTGAGAGAGTAAAAGAGAGAAACTACACGCGTTGAGGCTCCAGCGTGTGTGTGTATAGTGGAGAGAGAGTGTGAAGAGAGCAAACCCTAGACAACAAGCGCCGAGGCTCCAGCGTATATAGATGAAGTGGTTTTATTTTTCTCTCCATAAAAATTGTTTTGGATTGTGCATGAAACGGAACTCTTTATTTGACGTAGTGAAGAAAAATACTAGGGGCAATGCTAATACGTGAAGAAAATTTAACGCTCGATGGAGTCAACTCGCAATTAACGAAGCACGCCTCTTGGTCACGCTTACTAACGTTCACTTGTGGTACACGACCCTCCGAAGTGAACAACAATTGAACCACACACGGTCAAAATATCGGAAAGGTGGGCTGCACCATCCTCCAATTTTAAATATTTTGGGCACTAGTATTCGGTCTAAGTCAGTGTGCCACCGTATGTACTAAGGGTTACAGCAGATTCTAAGAAACTAGCGTGTATTGAGAGTAACTGACATGCCATTTATTTGTAGGGTCACTTGCAAACTCTGAAACTCTATTCTCCTCTTATTTAGTGGATGAGGCAAATCTTTTGCCTCTATTTCAAAAAAACGAGAAATTCAATTTTAATTATTTAGTTTTTACACTTTGCTCTCTTCCAATAATTTTGGGCACTTGTATTCGACCTAAGTCAGTGTGCCGTCGTATCTCGTACTACTCCCTCCATCTAGGTGTAAGTCAAGTTAGAAGGTGCAGCGGGACCAAGGTGCAAGCAGATTGGAGGAGAAGGTGAAACTTGACCGGTCCTTCCTCCAATCAAAGCCCTGATTTCTATCTCTAAAAGCAACAATTAATCACAACAATTAAGAGATGCCATTTTAGCTACCATGCAGGGCCATGTATTAACTCGCATGAAAGCCGACTTTGATTCCTTGATTGATCAACGCGTAGTTGCGATCCATGCATTGGGTTTCCGGGGGAGATAACAAGGCAGAGTAAGTAACAACGCTCGCTAGCAACGAGGCTAGGAGGGGATTGAGATGCGAAGTTAATGGATGAGGCATAAACATTTTGGGAATATCTGATTTTCGTAAGATGACTTAACACCTAGACGGAGGGAGCACTACTCCTCAGTCCAGGTTTGATGGAATACTCGCCACCTCTTCTCTTCTTGTACCTACTCCATTTATCTCATTTACTGTGGCTTCCCACTTCCACGATATTCCTATTCTATGAACATGTGTGCGTGTGTGTGTTTTAACAGCGTGTGTGTGTTAGAGAGAGCGACACATCGACCAACTCCTATAAAGAGATGGTGTGTAGTGTACGATTTAGCCGCGAGAGTTGGTGCATCCTCTCGTTTTCGGGCGTCTGGTCGGGACAACTGCCACACCCGCTCCTGACCAGCCTGGCCCACCCAAAGCCCCTCCATCACTCGCGCGCACTTCCCGCCCGAGACGGTCAGCGCCGCTCCAGAGAATCGGTGCCGCATTCATGCCCGGGCAGAGCGGACACGGCCTCTCACTGGCGCCTGCGTTGAAGGGAGAAGCGGGTTCAAGAGTGATGGTTGCTTCGTCCGTCCAACTTACTGTTGGGTCTATGTGATTTGACAGCTCATTGGTCATTATTAGAGAGGTGGTACGACTTCTAGATGTCCCATGTTTCGGCGAAAGGAGGTACTTGATACGTCTCCAACATATCTATAATTTTTTATTGTTCCATGCTATATTATATCCTATTTTGGACATTATTGGGCTTTATTATACACTTTTATATTATTTTTGGGACTAACCTATTAACCGGAGGCCCAACCCAGAATTGCTATTTTTTTGCCTATTTTAGGGTTTCGCAGAAAAAGAATATCAAACGGAGTCCAAACCGAAAGAAACCTTCGGGAACGTGATTTTTCGAACGAACATGATCGAGAGGACTTGGACCCTACATCAAGCAATCAACCAGGAAGTCACGAGGTAGAGGGGCATGCCTACCCCCCCTCCAGGTGCGCCTCCACACTCGTGGGGCCCATGTTGGTCCACCGACGTACTCCTTCCTCCTATATATACCTACGTACCCCCAAACTACTAGATAAATGCCAAAACCCTAATTACACCGCCGTAACTTTCTGTATCCATGAGATCTCATCTTGGGGCCTTTTCCGGAGCTCCGCCGGAGGGGGTATCGATCACTAAGGGCTTATACATCAACACCATAGCCTCTAGATGAAGTGTGAGTAGTTTACTTCAGACCTACGGGTCCATAGTTATTAGCTAGATGGCTTCTTCTCTCTTTTTGGATCTCAATACAAAGTTCTCCCCCTCTCTTGTGGAGATTTATTCGATGTAATCTTCTTTTGCGGTGTGTTTGTTGAGACCGATGAATTGTGGGTTTATGATCAAGTTTATCTATGAGAAATAATTGAATCTTCTCTGAATTCTTTTATGTATGATTGGTTATCTTTGCAAGTCTCTTCGAATTATCAGTTTGGTTTGGCCTACTAGATTGATCTTTCTTGCAATGGGAGAAGTGCTTAGCTTTGGGTTCAATCTTGCGGTGTCCTTTCCCAGTGACAGTAGGGGCAGCAAGGCACGTATTGTATTGTTGCCATCAAGGATAACAAGATGGGGTTTATATCATATTGCATGAGTTTATCCCTCTACATCATGTCATCTTGATTAAAGCATTACTTTGTTCTCTTGAACTTAATACTCTAGATGCATGCTGGATAGCGGTCGATGTGTGGAGTAATAGTAGTAGATGCAGGCATGAGTCGGTCTACCTGTCTTGGATGTGATGCCTATATACATGATCATACCTAGATATTCTCATAACTATGCTCAATTCTGTCAATTGCTCAACAGTAATTTGTTCACCCACCGTAATACTTATGCTCTCGAGAGAAGCCTCTAGTGAAACCTATGGCCCCCGGGTCTATTTTACATCATATTAATCTTCCCATACTTAGTTATTTCCTTTGCCATTTATTTTACTTGCATCTTTATTTCTCTTTATCATAAAAATACCAAAAAATATCATCTTATCATATCTATCAGATCTCACTCTCGTAGGTGACTGTGAAGGGATTGACAACCCCTTTATCGCATTGGTTGCGAGGAGTTTATTTGTTTGTGTAGGTGCGAGGGACTCGTGCATGGCCTCCTACTGGATTGATACCTTGGTTCTCAAAAACTAAGGGAAATACTTACGCTGCTCTACTGCATCACCCTTTCCTCTTCAAGGGAAAACCAACACAGTGCTCAAGAGGTAGCAGTACTAGATTACAATTTTCTCCATTCTTACAGCGGAGGAGTGCAAAAGCAGTGAAAACACACAGGCTCAGTGCTTACATGGCCCACATCACACTATCACCATATTTTCTGGACACCGTGCGACACCTAACTCTTTACATAGTAGTATAGTATGTACTGTAATTTCTCAGCGAGATAAATTTGTACAATGCTATGAAGCTTCAAGCTTCTATTTCATATATCTTGCGTCCAAGGTTGCCCCGTTGCAACATTTCATCAAATACAAAGGAGACTAACATGCATGCTATTGCATCTCAATGATTGACAGATCATAGCCAATATGTACTCCCTCCATTCCAAAATAAGTGTCTCAACTTTATGCAAACTTTAGTACAAAGTTGTACTACTACTAAAGTTGACACTTATTTTGGAATGGAGACAACTAAAGAAAAAAATGATCCATGCAGTCCCTAGACCTTGAACCCTAAACCCTACCAGGCTTTAATTTTCTGGCGACATTAAAGCTTCCGAAGAAATGAAGTTTGCAACCCTTTGACCATCAGATCATTTTGTGCAGTTTCACTAAAATCGAGATGAGCATCCCTGTGGCAAATAAATTGAAGAAGCATGATTAGAATAAGATTACTGGGACTAGTTGATAAGACATAAGCTCATCACAAATACAGTAGAAGCCAGTAGAGGTATGTGCGGGACAAAGAAGTAGAGAAATATCCACATGGAGCGATGTGAGTAGCTGGGGCAGTGGTGTAAGCCGACTATAAGGAAGTTGTACCTGAGGGATGTAGAGACGTAGCTCAACCTAGAGGAGGGTGGCGGGAGGCGTCAACTGCCCACATCACGGTAGTGAGCAAGGGACGAAGGTAACCTCACCGGCTTTGTGAGAGAGAATGGCAGGGACCCCTGATCGGGATGTGCCAACAGTGGGTTTTCACCGTTGGCGTCGGCGACCGCATCTACACAAAACATCCACCCCTTCCCTCGGTGGACGTGATCTTCCTGGATGTTAGAGATGTGGCCACTGCCATTTTGTGCGAGAGAGTGTGAAGAGAGCAACCCCAGCAAGCAACCGTGTAGGCTCGCCCTGGCTATGTATATAGTGGAGCGGTTTCCTTTTCTCTCCATATGAACCTATTTATATTGCGTACGTGCCACTGAAGAAAAAAACGTTATTTATAAATGACGTGGCATAGTTCATGGGTGGTTCTTGACCCTCCATTATTTATAAGTGAGTAACTACTACTAGACGCGTCAAATTATCATGTGGGCGACATCATCTTATAGAAATGAGCTCCACCGTGTCACGTGTGTGGTTGGCGAAGACACAAAAGACGCAAAGAGTGCTACTAGTACTATGTGCATGGGTGCGTGCATGTAGCGACCGGACCTCAAACGGTCCGATCTCTGTGCATCAGTGTCATCCCTGGATCAGTAATGCTGACACGCACAGTACTTGAAGGATTTATAACAAAGTAGCAATCACACACTTATTACATCGAATGTCTCAAAAGAGAACTTATTACAAATAATATGGCTTAAGGCCATCTAATAACGATAACAGCGATAGGATTGGAAGATAAGTGAGTCCATCAACTCCAACGGCATCACTGAGTATAGAACCACGACCTAAGGCTCCTTACTCATCATCTGAAAAGTCTGCAACATGAACGTTGCAGCCCGAAAACGGGTCAGCACATGGAATATGCTGGCAATGTAACACATAGAGAGTAGTGAACAGAAAAAGGCTATACTACATGCATATATGGCTGGTGGAAAGCTCTATGGTTACAGTTTTGCGTAAAGCCAGTTTTTCTGTAATGCAAAGGAATAAATTTTATTTAACTATCATGGTGGTTGTTAAACATTGAGAGCGTAGACACCCTCTCAATCCCAATTAAACATCATTATTAAAACCCAACAAAATTAATTAAAGTCACATGATGGGATTCACATGATAATCCAAGTACTAGATACTCAAGACGTCCATAACCGGGGACATGGCTAACCATAATTAGTTTATACACTCTACAGAGGTTTGCGCACTTTTCCCCACAAGACTCGATCTCCTCCGTTGGGATTCTCACACTACATGGTGTTTGAGAAACGGATGACCGAGACCTGGTCTTTCAGAAGCGCTAGCACCTTATGATCGGGTAGACCGTTACACCTACTTTCCCCTACATCTGCTAGTCTACCACTGTAAGAGTTCGCATGACTTAATCAACTACACTAGAGCCCATAGTAGCTTGTGGCTGCACACGGAAGTTCCTAGTATGAATAATCTCATGATCCCTTTGAGCCTGGGTGGCGGTCCATAAAGAAAAACAGGCAATCGCTGGAATACCCAGGTGCCTCAATCCACCCAGATGTGTATTAAAGTTGCCACCTTAAGTTGAACCATTAATTGACATTCTCACATCTGTCACGGATACACTCAAACCCAATCCACGTCTACAAGCATAGCATGGCATAAGCAAACATAGAATTAACTCCCAGGGTTTGATAATAAAACAGGAAATAGGTACTACCTCATCTACTTCCCAAAACCCACATATTAATCAGATCCTATTCATGCAATGGTTTGAGGATTGATCTAATGCAATAAAACTGGGTAGTAAGAGGTATGATCAAAGTGTTACTTGCCTTGCTGATGATCCGCAAAACCTAGAGATTTGAAGTAGCAAGCGGCGCACTCCGGGTACTCTATCGCAACAAACAAACAAGCATACTATAAGTACTCATCGAATGCACAGGTAAGACTCAAATAAGAGATCTAACCAGAAAGTTCAACTTAAGAACTCCGGTTTGCAAAAAGAAACAAATCGAACGAAACAACGAAAGTCAAACGGCGAAAGAAAACAAGCTTTGATTACTAATCTGGACCTAAGTCAAATTTTACTGAAGCAAAAACTTGTTTGAGTTGGTTAAACGGAAAGAGGGTTTCGAGATGAAACTCTAGGCGCTTGAATCGCCTGATTCCGATAAACGAGCGAAAAGTTAAACTAAAACAAAAATCGGATCAGAAATCACGATCAGAAATAATCGCGGAAAATCCAAGAAATAGAGAAAACTAACAAACAGATTAACGAACGAACGTTCGTTATCTGAAACTAAACGGTGAACTCGTCCGTTAAAACAAACGAATGAGCGAACACTCGCTAAATAAAAGAACCGATAAAACTGATCTAATAAAATAAATAAAAGAAACTAGGGTTTTCAAAAAAAACCAGATCGGTTCTCTTCGAAAAACCGGCGCCGAACGGCGTGGCTACCTCGTCGGACTCCGGCGGCTCGGGGCTCAGGCGAGGCGGGGCGGCGTCGTCGGCGGGCGGCGCGGGCGTCGGC
>NC_041386.1:166299695-166302270 GCF_002162155.2 Triticum dicoccoides
GAGGTGGCGGGGTGAGGTGGCGGTGGCGGGGTATTTATGAGAGGGGGGTGGCGTCGGGTCGGGGTCGGCCTCGGGAGGCGTGCCCCGGTCGGACTCGGCTGCGGCGGCGGGCGGTCTCCCGCGGGGAAGGCGACGGTGGGCGCGGGCCTGGCCTGGCTCGGCTGGGCCTTCGGCCCAGTCGGGCGCGCGGTACTTTTTTTTAAAACAATTCTGCTGAAACTAAGAAAAAATCTAGAAAATAAAATAAAATTCTAAACATGCCAAAATAAATTTTCACCACCTAAATAAAATATTTAGAACAAGATGAACATTTTCTTGGCCCTAAAATGCAGTTTTGAAAAACGTGCATTTTTTCCTAAATTCAAATAAACTAGCCAAAAACTCCAAAATAAAATCTTATTTGATTTTTTTATTAAATCTTCAATATTTCTTTATTTTGGGAAAGTCATTTTATTCCCTCTCTTATATTTGTATAATAGAAGTAATTGAAGAAAAAACAAATAAAATCAAATGATCCTATTTCCAAAATTTGAGAAAACTCAAATATGAAAATAATGAAATCCCCAACTCTCTCCGTGGGTGCTTGAGTTGCGTAGAATTTCTGGATCAGGCCAAAAGTACATAAAAATATGATATGCAGTGATGATCTAATGTATAACATTCCAAATTGAAAATTTGGGATGTTACAGTGCACCTCTTCTCTTCGAGCATGGTTATTGAAAGTATAGCCCACTACTCTACCACATGGTTATTATATATAGGCAAAGAGTATAGGCAGTAATAATGACTAATAGCCGTCAAATCACGAGGCCCGCCTTTCTCTATGTTTGACCGATGAAGCAACCATCATTTTAGTCCTCGTTGAATATCCATCTTCTGCTACCTCCGCAAATAAATCCGCTTCTACCTTGGTGGCATGGTTAATAATATAGCCATGTCAATCACGGCGTAGAAATATCTTTCACTGACACAATAGGGCTGGATCTAGGGCTGGTGATTTTTTTTACTTTGTCTCTTTCTCTTTTTGTCTCATTTACTCATTTTACATAGGAGCACGTGTAGAGGATGGCTATTCCTTTCGATGGGACTTCTTCATGGGGTTTAATACTAAGCAGCTCCGAATTATTCCCGCTGCCCACCACTCTGAATCGTGCCATCTATGATAGTACTCCCATTGCAACAATGAGGTCCACTAGGTCTAGCACGTTCTGTAAGAAGAGACTGTCACGCAAAACATACATCTTATTGCCTTCTTCCTCATACAGTATGTACCACTAGTACGTACTACTTGTACTACTACTACTACTACTACTCATTCTCCTATAAACCTTGTGCTTGGCATCTCCAAACTATTAACCTTGCGCTTGGTTGTTCGCCTCTTCGGAAAGTCGAGCAATAATGGTATTGCAGTATATATTGTTCTAGCTATCTGAGACCGAATGAATTGATGCACGTCCACCACGTGGGCGAGGGTCGAGCGAGGGTCGAGGGGTGAGGAGCGAGGGAGAGTGCGTACTTTGACGTTCATTTCAATATGGACTACATATGGAGCAAAATGAGTGAATCTACACTCTAAAATACGTCTATATACAATAGTGTTTGGAGTATGTACTAGTAGTTCATATTGAGATCTGCTAAAAGACATATATTTCAAACAATATGATAATCTCTCTAACCAAGGTAGGGATTAGGAGTAAACGGAGGGAGTAGTAAATTTTTCTCCTCGTCCTGCGAGCCACCGCGTGCGTGGGCAAGGGAGCAGGTGTAAGGCATAGTAAGAAAGCTTCACCGCGTCCTACGAAGCACCGCGCCTGTGGGCGGGGCAGATGGCGTACTAAGCCAGCTTCTCCTTGTTCTGCGAGTTGACGGGACACATCAAAAGTAATACGTACAGAGCATCTCCAGTGTATAGAGCCTTGCCTCTAAGGTAGGCCCCACATGGTTTGCCTCTTTTTTAACATTACGCGTCAAGTCGCAATTTGTTTGTTAACCCGTGGTACACGATCCTCCATCAAGTGGACAACCAGTACACGTGTCAAATTTCCACGTGGGTTGCCTTTTCGTACAAAAATGAGCTCCACCATGTACCCGCGCGGGTGTGGTTGGGAAAGAGATGGGAGTATGTGCGCCGTGCGTGCACCTCTTCTCTTCGTGCATGTACCCACCTACGTGGGTGTGTGAGAGAGAGATACAAACCTAGACAGATGGCGTGTGTGTTCGTGAGTGTTTTTTGTTGGGGCCGTGTGTGATTTCGTGAATGTATTTGTGGGAATATGTGTCGATGATATCTCAAACAAAAATTTGACACATGAAATGTGTGTGGAATAGAGGCCTATCTATATCATATATAGAGGGGGCGATGCATGAGAAGAGAGAGAGAGGGGTCATAGATATCAATAGAGTCGAAGAGAGAATCAAGTGGGTGGGTGCGAGATCGATGAAGAGAGCCATCGAAATTGTGTGTGTGCAGGTCAAATATATAGGGTGACTGACCTACCGGAACGTCAAAGGGCACATGACAAGTTTGTGTGTGGCAGGGAGACATGACTAGAGCGCTCGATGTATCGGTGTGTGT
>NC_041386.1:166302605-166320908 GCF_002162155.2 Triticum dicoccoides
AGAGACCTAACTAGAGAGGTAGATCGAGTCGTATATGTGTTGAGAAGGAGAGACCCAGCTATGTCTTGAGGGATATCGGTCGACATCCACAGATAAGTGAAGGACGGGAAATAGGTTTGGACACACACACACGCACACACACACACAGAGAGAGAGAGAGAGAGAGGAGAGAGGGAGGGAGGGAGAGGGGTAGAGTGCTAGATGGGTGATGGAGTTGCTTCTCGGAGATGGTGGGAGAGGCCTGCTAGACAAAGTGAGGGTAGAATTGCAATATTATCAGTAAGAGTGGGGATGAGTTTCTGTGTGTGCGTGTGCGTGATAGATGTGTTGGGACACATGCATGGACGATGAAGGGGACCATGTGTTTCGTAAGCAGACCTAACTAGATCGGTAGATCAATTGTTGTTTGTCATAGGAAGGAGAGACATAACTAATGAGGTGGATCGATTGATGCGTGGGGAAAACGAGTTATAACGACCTAGCTAGCTATATGTATAGCGGGAGATCGGTTGGTGTTCATCCATTTGTTAGAGGCAAATAAGGCCCAGAGAGACGGATAGACAGAGAGAATGGAGCTAGGAGGTGGTGCGAGAGGCCTACTAGCTAGATGGGGGGAGGAGTGTGATATTGTGAGATCGATGAAAAGAGGGGTGAGAGTTTACACGTGTGTGGGACCGTATGAGAGACACGAGGCATGGACACATAAAGGGGGAGATGGAAGGTGCGTGTGTATGTTGTAGGCAGACATCACTGGAGAGGTTTATCGATGGGTGTGTGTCGGAAAGGAGTTGTGGAGACCGTGGAAGAACGACCTAAAGAAAAAATCAATGTGCGCGATGGATAGAATGCTGAGGGAGGGGGAGGGCGAGGAGCGCATGTGCATGCACGAGAGAAAGTTAGTGCTAGCTACAAAGGTTAGATCATAATTCTATATGAATGTGGATTCATATATTTGAATAGGAGAACATAGTGTTATAAACATATGCATGCATGAATATAGCGGTGATACGCGTGGTGTGGTTTTGGACATGTTATACCATAATGTGATAATGTGTTGTGTTTGCAACTCACAGCTAAATATCGAACAATCTAAACCATAATATACATCGAACAATCTCACATTTTATTTGAATTTGTGATAATGTGTGGCATTTGCAGCTTAAAACTAAATATCAAACAATCTAAACCATACTATATATCGAACAATCTCACATTTTATTTGAATTTGTGGTAATGTGTGGCGTTTGCAACTCACATCTAAATACTTGTAGGCGTAGGGGGCGGGGCACCATACATTATGTGATAAACACATTATACATATGAGACATGGTTTAGATTATAAAGATCTAGCTAGAGCTTGAAATGTACTGTGATTTGAAATAAAAATAAAGTGGATTCAAAAAATCGAGTTCGAGTTCATATATTACACATAGTTCATATCTAACTCGGTAGTAATCATGTGGTGTGCTGTGAAGATAATACACAAACGATGGTTTAACTTGACAATAATGATGATTGTAGATCTTATTAAAATAGAGAAACGAATTCAAATGGTTTAACTTCACGGCAATCATGATTGTAGATCTTATTCAAATAGAGAAACGAATTCAAATTTAGTTCATATTGAAGCGGTAGTATATACGTTTGGAATGCACTAAAATGTTCATTTGAGTAGCAGGTTGCATGCATTATACATGTAGCGAAATATTTTAATTGAACATAACATGAATTCAAAGTTTTGAATGGCATTTGTAGTGCGAATTGATTTGGTGCAGTACACGGGACTAGACTCTCTTGTGTGGTGCGCATAGGTTTCTTTTTGTTTTTTCGTCGTCGGAAGTGCGAATTGATTTGGTACAGTACACGTTAGGCTTGTCCAGAATTTCAACCCGCGCCTTGTTATCCCGAAATATTTAAGATATATCTTTGTCTCGTTGTGCTCCGAAAACTCCCTCCATCTCAACCCACGCATTGCTATCCCAAAATTACAATGCGCGCGAAAACTCCCACCTCCTGCGAAATCCTGACACGCGAAATGCCCGTGATACCCCTGAACCGAAAGAACCACCTAGCTCAAATCGGTGGGGGTACTTTCGTAACTTAGCCCACATTCCGAACAAGTGTGTCCCTAAGCCATGGTTCCCCCCTCCCATACCATCCCACCACCCATTCATAAACCGAGGCCGCTAAAACCCACGAAGCCCCACACCCTCCTCCGTCCTCCACCCAGCCGGAGCCTCTTCCCCGACGATGACGTCCACAACAACACCTCGACGTCCCTCATCCACCGCATCGGATGAGGTCCCGCCATCGGTCTTGTCGTCCTGCCGGTTCAGCCACCCCGTCCTCCACCTCCAAGGAGCTGCCCCGATGTTCCCCTTGTCTTTCGCATCACCTCCATTCCCAGACCGCCGTCTTCACCTGCACCACCGAAAGAGCGGCATCATCGCCGATTTCTCGGATGAAGCTGAGACCTAATCGGCGCCACCAAAGAGGTTCGACACTAATCACCACGTTTTCTTCTTGATTTGATCTCACGGTGCTGCCGACGCTCTGTCCCGAGCTGACATGGCACGGCTCCATCCATGGCGGCGTCGCCGGCCACTTCCTCCACGTCGTCACTCCCTCGGCGGCGACATCCACATCAATAGGAGCTACTGTTGCTTTGGCTCTCGCTCGCGCTGCTACTCTGCTCTTGCTCTCAGTCCCCTACCTGGTCAGCTTCTTCTCTTGCTCTTGCTTGTGCCGCTGCTCTCGCTCTTGCTCTTGCTTGTGTTGCTACTCTCACTCTTGCTCTTGCTTGCGCTGCTGCTCTACTCTTGTATGCGCTGCAGCTGCTCTACTCTTACGCGCGCTGCTACTGCACGAGCAAGAGATCCTTCTCTCCCTTGAGCCCCTCCAGCTGCTACCAGAGATGTTGCGACACGGACAGCTGCCCCGACTCTCGCACGCGCTGCTGCTCCGGGCGCTGCTGCTGCTACTGCTTTTTTGCTGCTAGTGCGTTCAGTTTCGGCAGTAAAATTCAGTTTCGACAGCAAAATTCAGTTTTGATAGTTAAATTCAGTTTCGACAATTAAGTTTAGAGATGTGCGGCTGATGTATTTTACATCTAGCACTTTGTGGTTATGTATTTTACGTCATCTATTGGAGATGCTATTAGAATTCCACTTAGGTTAACATTGTCTCTCTTGTCCTGCTTTGGCCTCGCCGTCGTACAACTCAACGAAGCTGCTCCAATGACGAAACCCTCCATCACAGCGGAGCAGTACCCCGGGCTCCATCTCCAGATGCCTAAGATCTTCTTCCCCTCCTCCGACAGACAAATCAGCCAGAGCATCCTCACCGACCAACCCAATCACACTGAGATCGACATGGCTTCGCCAAAGAGGTTGTACACTTGTTGCGTTGCTTTTTTACTCTACATGTTATATATATTGTCCACTGAGCACACGTTATAACGTGAAATACGATCAGTTTCTCCTACTATATGACAAGCCGTGAGGTACCAAGCAACTTAGCTATTCGTGATGGACTCTATTGAATGCCATCATTATTTATCTCTGTGTGTTTGAGCTGTGCATTTGTATATGGGCCTGGGAGTTGAGCTAGTAGGGCAGTGGCCTGGGTCGAAAGTAGTAAAATTAGCACAAAAACATTTTTTGAGTGTAGGCTTTTCCCTGCTCATGCCTGCCTACTAGAATCGCCAGTGCTTGGAAGGAAAACTGAAGGAAAAACATAGGAATTGGAAAGTTTCCTATGGTACTACTATTCATGCATTTGGTTCAAAGGAATGGAGCAAAGGAAAACTGTAGGATTTGTTCCTTTAGTGTCACCTTGAAAGAAAAACCGTAGGAATTTTAATATCCACTTGTCCTCCTTTTCAAATTCCTATTCATGAAGCACAAGACTAAGAGATAGTAGCATAATAGCATTATAACCGTACATTTTCTTTTGGTTTGACTTAATATCACCATGCTTCTTTGCATCCTGTGATCTTCCAATTCTTGTGAACCAAACACCCAGATTGGCAGAAATCCTGTGTTTTTAAATTCTCTATTTTAAACGTGCATTCCTATCCTATTACTTTGTATTTACTATCCCTGCGTTGTTAGAATCCTCCAATTCAAACGAGACCTTACATAATTACTTCTCTTACAGATAGTTGTCAAAAAAAACCGTGTGTGGTTTGTCCCGCTCCTGCTGCGTCGTCGTCCACCCCAGCTCAGTTGCTCCAGCGATAGAAGGGTCCACCATAGCAGGGATCTGGCCTCCAGACTATCTTTCGCCGCCTTAGATCTTCTTCCCCGCCGTCGGCATCCTAGACAACTTCATTACCATCATCAATCGAGCAGATGACCTCGAGGACTACATGGGTCCGCAAGAGAGGTCGCACTCTTTCGTGTCTGCTTACATTATGCATCGCTTAATATTACATGCTACTTTATCGTCCTGTTCACCAATTAGACTCTGAGTCACCTCCAAACTAATTGTAAAACTTGAGTTTTTAAGTGGTTGTGGGGTACATATCGGGGCCGCAATCAATAGTATCTATCTACTATCTGGTTAATCTCTGGTGTGTACTATGAGTTTCATGTTGGGTGGGAAACAAACAGTAAAGAAGCCATTATCTGTATTTTTTAACTGGAGCCATTATCTGCCTGCTATCATTGGTTTTGGGTCTATCCACAGGTTGCTATCATCACTCTGGATTTCTACATGCACTCGTTACATAATCTCACTATGTTTTATTCCTATGCATGTTAGTTATTGTACACAATGGATCTGACATGTAGAGCAAAAGAGACGAGCCTTGTGTGGCAATAAAATTTCATGCAGATGTCGCTCCATGGTGGGCGCAAAGGCAGCCCCCTCTCCACCCATTTTGGATTGTAGTCAAGAGGAAGATAACTCTTCTGATGGGGATTCAGAAGGAGAAGACCACTCCTATTTACCCCCTGAGGTCTTCGCTCTAACTTGGCATGCTGATGTTGGTAATATCATGCATATGGTGCCTTGCATTACTTACTTTACACATCAAATATGTCATATGCTTAGTTTAGACATGCTTTGTGTGAATGCCATCTCTTTAGTTTCTTTATCGTATATGTGAATTATGCAACACCATCTTGTTTAGCCAGGCATCGTATATGTGAATTTTGCAATGCCATCCTGCTTGGCCAGTCATCTTATATGTGAATTATATCAGTCCATCCTTTTTTTCATTACGTATTACATTTGTCAACAATGTTAGTACATTCAACTAATCTTCGTGTGCATCAGCCATTTGACACGGTGATGGAAAATTCTGGAGTGAAAACAAGGTCTTTAGTGCAGACTATGCTATCTGACGAAGCGCATATCTCGCTGGTTATGGATAGCTCCTCAAAGGAGGATTCAGAGATAGATGACCAGTTCTATTTCCACCCGAGGTGTATGCTCCAACTTGGCAGGGTTATGTTGCTCATATCGTGCGTATGGTGTCTTGCATTGCTATGTCATTTGATTAGTTTAGACATGCTTTGTGTGAATGCTACTTGTTTAGTGTCTAATTACCATATATGTGAATTATGCAATGCCATCTTGTTACAATACATTATATATGTGAATTATGCAATGCTATCTTGTTGCATGGCACTATATATGTGAATTATGCAATGCCATGTTGTTTAGCCAATCATCGTATATGTGAATTATATCATGTTATCCTTTTTTTGTATTACGTGTTCCATTTGTCGACAACGTTTGTATATCCTACTACTATTCCTGTCCCTGTGCATCAGCCATTTGAAGCGGTCATAGAAGTATCTGGAGTGAAAACAAGGTATTCAGAGCAGACAATGCTACCTGCTGAAGCAGACATCTTCTGGTTACAGATAGCTCCTCAGAGGAGGATTCAGAGACTGATGACCAGTCCTATTTCCCCCCTAAGGTCTATGCTCAAACTTGGCAGGGCTATATTGCTCATGTCATGCATGTGGTCTTGCATTGCTTAGTTTTTACATCATATATGCGATTGCCATCTGCTTACTTGCTTACTATACAAATCATATATTTGAATTATATCATGCCATCATGTTTACATAGACAACATCTATCTGAATTATGGCATGCCAACCCATTTAATAAAGACATCATATAGTTATATCATCTCATCCTGTTTAGTGTTTACAGTCATCATATTTTGAATTATGTCATTCTATCCGTGAATTATATCATGCTATCATGTTTCTATAGGCGGCATGTATGTGAATTATGGCGTGCCAACCAATTTAATAAACACATTATATAGTAATATCATGTCCTGCTGTTTAAATAGTCATCATATTTTGAACTATATGTTTCCATCTTTTTTAGTTAGCCATCATATATGTGAAATTGTTTCATGCTATCCTGTTTAGTTAGCCATCATATATGTGAAATTGTGTCATGCTATCCTGTTTGGTTAGACAACATAAATGTGAATTATTTCATGCCCTCTTTTATTCCCCACTATCCATTGCACCTGTCTATCATACAATGTCTGTACATTCAATTACTTTTCTTGTTTATCAGCCATTTGAATTGGAGAGGGTGATGGCAGTGTCTAAGGGAGTAACAACACGGTCTTCAAAAAAGATAGTGCTAGCAGTCGATGCAGATAGAACCACAGTTGTACTTGCTGAAGAACCAGCCCCACCACACATAACCCAGACTCTCGCAGATTGTACCCCTACCCAGTTGGACAGAGAACCAGCTACACCCCTTCTAAACCCAACCCCAGCAAATAGTAACCCAGTTCCAGTTGACACGGCATTGTCTCCACCACAGAGCACCCAAACACGAGCAGTTAGTAAGGGAACTACACTGCCCAAAGCACGAGGACCACCACTCTGAATCCCAACTCAATGCTTAAAGAAGAATAAGAATTGTTCTTAGGTCAGGTTCTGGGCTATGGTTCATACTCCTTTGCTCTTGCATCACTGTATTTACTCATACAAACTATTTTCAAATTTGAAGGATGGAATTGAAACTCCAATGGCGCAACAGGTATGTTTTAAACCTGTTTCTTTAACTGGTTTGCTATTGTAACTTGCTCTATGTTGATTTCAGTTTCAATTGAATAAATAGTTATGTTCTCATGTCATGCACATTACAAGTGTTGTTATTGCTCCGTAGTTTCCCACACTTATATTTTGTCTATTCTGCTTTGTCTTGAACAAATATTATTTGAACTGTGTCTCTATCTTAATTTGGCAACAAAAACTAGAATGATATAGACCATGAAGTGACCATGGTACATAGATATATGTTTGTTTCATGTTGTTATCCTATCCACTTTACTACTGAACTGATTTACCAAAATGAGTTTCAACATGGTAAACATGTGATGTGTTTGCTTGTTTCTCTTTTAGAATGTGGACAAAATATTGGAGAAGAGTACACCATTATGCAATGGTAAAGGAAGTAATGCAGATAAGGTTCAAGATAGTGAGACATCCCTGTTGGTCTCCAAGAAAGTTGATAAAAACTATATTGAAGAGACTAAGACAACCCCAAAGTCCTGTCTTGATGTAGTGTTGGAGTTACTGGCCACTACTACTGGCACCAGCTCTTCGAACTCGCTTCCTGAATCAGTTTGGCTTCTTGAGTCTCAACTTCAAGTTGAAAGACATCGGTCAGATGTTCTAGAATTGGAAGACGAAGGACTGAGGAAATCCCTGCAGAATTCAGATGCATACTTTCTGGTGCAACAGCAAGCGCTGGAGGATTTAAGCGCTAAACAAGAGAAAGTTAATAAGCTAGCTAAGCATCTTGCCAGCATTATGGGTACCAAGGATATTGTTTCTTGAGCTCTTCTAAAGTGGTTTCAGTTCTGGACTTGTTTTGTTGCGGCGTTTATTTGCACTGGTCGCCAACTTTGACAACCCGTGTATGTGATATGCTGCTTTGTTGCCTATATTTGCACTGGTGGCGAACTTTAATGCCCAGTGGATGTAATATGTGTAATAGCCGTGATAGCCTAGCGTAAGTTCCTTTCTTATTTATTTCCTTATTGTCTTGTTTATTTGTTTGCTTGTAGTCAATGCAGTTCTTTTTTCGTAGTTTGATAGTGGCCGCAATAACCTATTTTTAAAAACTAGGCCACAATAACCATGGGCTACATATTTACTGTAGTGACCCTGGGCCTCCTACAGGCCGTAGAAACTATGGGCCTTCTAAGGGTCGTAGAAACAATGGGCCTTCTGCGGGCCGTATAAACAATGGTCCTTCTACGGGCCGTAGCATCAATGGGCCTTCTACGGGCCATATGATCGATTGGCCAAACATGGGCCAATAATAGACCGCATTATGGGCCGTAAACAGGCTAGAGTTGGAATCGTCTGTTCACGGGCCGACAATAACGGGTTGTCGTTAATCGATTGTATTTGGTGATGCTATGAAAACGGCCCAACGGATTAACGGGCCGACTGTAACCACGGGCTGAATTTGGCTCATAAGCAGAAAAGGCCAGTAACGGGCCGTAAGTAACCAAATGCTGGAAATGAGCCCAAGAATAAATGGGCCCTGAGAAAGGCTGAAGGATAACACGGGTTGGAAACGGCCCAATGGAATAATGGGCCGTTAATGGTTATAAATCGATACACTGTTCATTACGGGCTAGTTTTACCATGGGCCGTTAATGGGCCAAGAGTTACAAAGGTCCTCATATGGGCCGAATGACATCATGGGCCACTACATGGGCCGGAAGTTACAACGGGCTGGAATCATATTGGACAGCCCAGATGAAGCTACTGGGCTTAATTCCAATAGGCTGTAACGGGTCGTGAGTTAGCAGGTCGTAAATGGGCTATATACAAATAGGTCGTTAACAGGCTTTCCGTGGGCCGGCCTGCTACCTTTTGACCAAGTCAAACGGGCCGGCCTTTTCACCGGAATGGGCCTCTGTTGGGTTGTGCCACATGTCGACGTAGCATAGGTGCCTCCTGTCCAATGAGTGGACGACATCTATCCCAATGGTGAGCCAACACGTGTTTCCTCCGGCCAATGAGAATTTTACACATGGAAAATCCCCATTGGTTCGGGCTATTAACGGGTTATCAGATCCAAAACTGGACCCGATAGCTTAACGGCGACCCATTACGATGGATGCCACGTGTCGGGTACCCTTGACGAAAACACTTCCATGACGCGCCATTTATCGTCATGGAAGTGGACACTTCTGTGTTGATAATTTTGGTAATGTCATGGAACACTTCTATGATAGCACATGTATGACTATCTTGATTCTGTCATAAAATCGTCATGGATGTACATGCATGACAGAAAATGTGACCTACTGTGACAAACACGTATCACCACGGAAGTGTATTTTTTTGTAGTGAAGAATTTGATTTGCATATCGTTGATAGAAAAGGAGCGGAGAACCCCGTAGCTGATAACTTGTCTAGGCTTGAAAATAATCTTGATGACCCACAACCTATTAATGATAGTTTTCCTGATGATCAATTAGCCGCAATAAATGTTTCTAATAGTACACCTTGGTATGCTGACTATGCGAATTATATTGTTGCTAAATACATACCGCCTAGCTTTACTTACCAACAAAAGAAAAAATTCTTCTATGATTTAAGACATTACTTTTGGGATGACCCACATCTTTATAAAGAAGGAGTAGATGGTATTATTAGATGTTGTGTACCTGAGCATGAACAGGGAAAAATCCTACGGAAATGTCACTTCAAAGCTTATGGAGGGCATCATGCGGGAGACAGAACTGCTCACAAGGTATTGCAGTCTGGATTTTATTGGCCTACTCTTTTCAAGGATGCTCGTAAGTTCGTCTTATCTTGTGATGAATGTCAAAGAATAGGTAATATTGGTAAGCGTCAAGAAATGCCTATGAATTATTCACTTGATGTTGAACCATTTGATGTTTGGGGTTTTGATTACATGGGACCTTTCCCTTCTTCTAATGGGTATACACATATTTTGGTTGTTGTTGATTATGTTACTAAGTGGGTAGAAGCTATTCCAACTAGTAGTGCTGATTACAACACATCTATTAAAATGCTTAAGGAAGTTATTTTCCCAAGGTTTGGAGTCCGTAGATATTTAATGACTCATGGTGGTGCACACTTTATTCATGGTGCTTTCCATAAAATGCTTTCTAAGTATGATGTTAAGCATATAATTGCATCACCCCATCCTCAGTCTAGTGGTCAAGTTGAACTTAGCAATAGGGGAGTAAAATTGATTTTGCAAAAGACTGTCAATGGGTCCCGGAAGAATTGGTCTAAGAAATTAGATGATGCACTTTGGGATTATAGAACATCATATAAAAATCATATGGGTATGTCTCCTTATAAAATGGTTTATGGAAAAGCTTGCCATTTGCCTCTTGAGTTAGGACATAAAGCTTATTGGGCAGTTAAAGAACTCAACTATTATTTTAAACTTGCCGCTGAAAAGAGGTTATTTGACATTAGCTCATTAGATGAATGGAGAACCCAAGCTTATGAAAATGCCAAGTTATTTAAAGAAAAGGTTAAAAGATGGCATGCTAAAAGAATCCAAAAGTGTGAGTTTAAAGTTGGAGAATATGTTCTTTTGTACAATTCTCGTTTCAGATTCTTTGCAGGAAAACTCCTCTCCAAATGGGAAGGACCCTATGTTATCGAGGAGGTTTATCGGTCTGGAGCTATCAAAATAAATAATGTTGAAGGTACTAACCCAAAGGTTGATAATGGGAAACAAATAAAACATTATATCTCAGGTACGCCCATTAATGTTGAAAGTAATATTATCCAAACTTTGACACCAGAAGAACACATAAAAGAGACCTTCCGGAACACTCCAGAATTATGAAAAAGAGGAAGTACATGATACGCTAAATAAACGGACTCCGAAAAATCCGCAAAAATATTTTCTGTCAATTTTGGAATATAATAAAAATTAGGAAAATAAGAAACAACCAAGAAGGTCACCCTAGTGGGCACAAGACACCAGGGTTGTGCCCACCTTGGGTACCTTCCGGACTTCGTTTTTCTTCAGCTTGCTTGTTTCCCAAGATAAAAAAATCTTTATATACCCCCCGAACCTATTGACCACCGTATTGTGGAGAAATCTTCTATTTTCTTTTCCTTGTTGTTTTCTATCAGATCCCATCTACCATGGCCGCTTCAAGCTCCTCCAAGGAAAAGTTCTTCAAGAACGTCATCAACCCATATTTTTGGGAGGTGGTGCAGCACCCTTAGGTCATCCAGATGCATGAAGGGGTGCTTCACATCCGTGATGTGCAAGGTCCCAAGGGGACGGGAACCATGGAGGCCAGGCTTGAAGCTATGGAGCAGGAGGTCTTCCGGTGCAGGGGGATGGTGGAGCGTGGACTCAATGCCAATCACCTCATGATCATGGACCTTATTCGTGATCTCAAGGTGGATGGCAAGTCCATGAAGGACATCGTCTTCATCCTCAACAAGCAAATCAACTTCCTCCAAAGCCAGATCTACAATCTCCAAAACCAAGTCTTTGAATATGAGGCAAGGTTTAAAGGTATGAGTTTGGCTGCCGGTTGCAGGACCCATGAGACTCACTCCTCTTATGATGGTGGACCTCTGCCATGGAAACCCGAGGACAATACCTCTACTTCATCACCAACAGAAAATTGAGTATCGAATATGGGTACTCCCCTTGGCTTCCGCCAAGCTTGGGGGAGGTGCCCCGGTATTGTATCACCCCCAGTATCTTTTTCCTTTACATATTTCAGTTCGACCCATAGCTATCTTTTGCTTTAGATGAATAAAAGTTTAGTTTGATCCTTTCTTTTTGAGAGTTTGCTTAGTGACCTATCCTTGTAATCGTGTGCGAGATATATAATAAAGTTTAGTTTGAGTTTTTGCTTTCTTTACTTTCATGTTCCAATAAAAGGAAGGAAATAAATGAAAAAGATCATATGCTAATCCTATGGTAGGTGATGGCACCACATAAGGAAAAGTATAAGTAGAAAATTTTGTTAGAGATTGACAAACATAGCATTGGTCAATGATGCAACTCATGAAAGAATTAATAAGGGAAGAGAAGATTCACATATAAATATACTATCCTGGAAATCTTTTGTGATTGTGAGCCCCCATCAAAATATTATATGCCAAAATTGTTGATGTTGGACAAGGAAGACAGCGTAATGATTTATGTTTGTTCATATTCACATAGAAGTTATATTGTCATAGATCCTTCAACATGTGGTGCTTGCCCCCCATCTTTGCTAGCCAAAAATTCCGCACTAAGTAGAGATACTAATTGTGCACCCAAAAACCCTTAAACCCAAATCTTATTTTCAAGAGTCCACCATACATACCTAGGGATTGAGCAAGATCCTTCAAGTAAGTTGTCATCGGTGCAATCAGGCAATAAAAATTGCTTCTAAAAGTGTGAGATAATTTAGTGTAAGAGAAAATTGAGCGTTGTAAGAACTTGTGATGGTGAAGAATAAAAGCGACAGACTACATAATGAAGGTTTCCATCACAAGGGGAAATACAATGTGACGTTCTTTTGCACTAAGGGGTTGAGCATACAAACAAATAAGCGCATGGAAACCTCTGATCCCTCTACGAAGGGCCTATCTTTTACTTTTATATATTTACTTTTATGCAAGAGTCAAAGTTTTTCTCTCTCCCAGTCAAAAAAAAAGTTTTTCTCTCTATTCCTCTTTATTTTTCTCCTTTGGCAAGCATCATGTGGTGAGGAAAGATCTAGGCACATATGTCCAGTTGAATATGGGTGGCATAAGTTATTATTGTTGACATCACCCTTGAGGTGAATACGTTGGGAGGCGAAACTATAAGCCCCTATCATTCTATGTGTCCGGTTGAAACATTTTGCTCATGTGTATGAGGTGAGTGTTAGCAATCATAGAAGAATATATGATGGTTGAGTATGTGGACTTGCCTAAAGGCTCCGATACGTGACCCTTCCTGAAAAGATGATGAATTGTAGTTGCAAAGTTGACTGAGAACATAGTTTGTTGGTTTCTAATAGAGTTTATGCTTTATACTTCGATAGTGTGATGAATTGTTACTTATTCATGAGAAGTCTATGATAAAAGTTCCATGATAAAAGTTTTATGTTAAAGTTTGTTGTTGTTATAATAATTCACATGATGCTTCTATGTCTGTATTTTGTTTTTATCGACACCTCTCTCTCTAAGCATGTGGACATGTTTTTTTTTTCAGTTTTCGCTTGAGGACAAGCTAGGTCTAAGCTTGGGGGAGTTGATACGTCCATTGTGCATCATGTTTTCCTACTATTATTTATGACGTTTTTATGCATAATAATGCTTTTTGGAGTAATTCTAGTGCCTTTTCTCTCATAATATGCAAGGTACACACAAAGAGGGAGAATTCCGGCAGCTGGAAATCTAGACCCGGAAAAGCTACGCCAGGCTACCTATTTTGCACAACTCCAAACAAGCTGAAACTTTACGGGGATTTTTTATGGAATATATAAGCAATATTGGAGCTAATAAGTACCGGAGGGGCCCCACCAGGTGGGCACAACCCACCTAGGCGCGCCAGGGAGCCCAGACGCGCCCTGGTGGGTTGTGCTCCCCTCGGCCCACCTCCGCTGCCCATCTTCTGGTATATAAGTCATTTTGACCTATAAAAAAAATAAGGAGATGACTTTCAGGACGGAGCACCACCGTCTTGAGGCGGAACTTGGGCAGGAGCACTTTAGCCCTCCGGCAGAGCGATTCCGCTGAGGGAACTCCCCTCCCAGAGGGGGAAATCATCGTCATCATCATCACCAACAACTCTCCCATCTTGGGGAGGGCAATCTCCATCAACATCTTCAACATCACCATCTCCTCTCAAACCCTAGTTCATATCTTGTGTTCAATCTTTGTACCGGAACTATAGATTGGTGCTTGTGGGTGACTAGTAGTGTTGATTACATCTTGTAGTTGATTGCTATATAGTTTATTTGGTGGAATATTATATGTTCAGATCCATTGTGCCATTTAATACCCCTTTGATCTTGAGCATGATTATCATTTGTGAGTAGTCACCTTTGTTCTTGAGGTCACGGGAGAAATCATGTTGCAAGTAATCATGTGAACTTGATGTGTGTTCGATATTTAGATAGTATGCATGTTGTGATTCCCTTAGTGGTGTCATGTAAACGTCGACTACATGAAACTTCACCATATTTTGGGTCTAAGGGAATGCATTGTGGAGTAGTTATTAGATGATGGGTTGCGAGAGTGACAGAAGCTTAAACCCTAGTTTATGCGCTATTCCGTAAGGGACCGATTGGATCCAAAAGTTTAATGCTATGGTTAGAATTTATTCTTAATACTTTTCTCGTAGTTGCGGGTGCTTGCGAGGGGGTTAATCATAAGTAGTTGGTTTGTTCAAGTAAGAACAACACCTAAGCACTAGTCCACCCACATATCAAATTATCAAAGTAGCGAACATGAATTGAATCAACATGATGAAAATGACTAGATGAAATTTCCGTGTACCCTCAAGAACGCTTTGCTTATTATAAGAGACCATTTTGGCCTGTCGTTTTCCTCAAAAGGATTGGGCTACCTTGCTACAATTTTGCTACTACTATCGTTACTTTCTCGTTACAAATTATCTTGCTATCAAACTACTCTGTTACATACAATTTTAGCACCTGCAGACATTACCTTGCTGAAAACCACTTGCCATTTCCTTCTGCTCCTCGTTGGGTTCGACACTCTTACTTATTGAAAAGGCTACAATTGATCCCCTATACTTGTGGGTCATTAGTGGATTGACTGGACACTGACCGAACGTGTCCATGAGCCCTCATATTCGCCCCCATACATATGGGCTGGACAAAGATGTTACGGATAGCTGGACGTATATGGACAAAGTGAGGATACCGCTTGGGTCACTTTTCTTCTTCTCTCTCCTTCCCGAACACCGATCGAGTGCGTTCGAGGATATTTGTGCTCTTAATTCTTGCAAAGATATACATGCAACAAATTTCGTTAGTGACGTGAACTGCTTTTTACAGATGTGAACAAGGGCATATCTCCAACGCGAGTCATCATAATATCCTCAAATGTTCAAACTGGCCGCTACAAACACATTTAGTTTCTATGTGGGTCATCAAAACGCTTCCAAACGTCTAGACTGTTTTAAACCCCACGAGTTTTTCACCAAATCAGGGAAGCTTTAGGGGAGTCTAGACATCTTAGGATAACACCGAACTCAACATTAGACAAACCCATTTTTTCCTCTTCTCTCTGTTGGGGAACGCAGTAATTTCAAAATTTTCCTACGCACACGCAAGATCATGGTGATGCATAGCAACGAGAGGGGAGAGTGTTGTCTACGTACCCTCATAGACCATAAGCGGAAGCGTTATTGTTGGGGAACATAGTAATTTCAAAAATTTCCTATGCACACGCAAGATCATGGTGATGCATAGCAACAAGAGGGGAGAGTGTTGTCTACGTACCCTCGTAGACCGACAGCGGAAGCGTTAGCACAACGCGGTTGATGTAGTCGTACGTCTTCACGACCCGACCGATCAAGCACCGAAACTACGGTACCTCCGAGTTTTAGCACACGTTCAGCTCGATGACGATCCTCGGACTCCGATCCAGCAAAGTGTCGGGGTAGAGTTCCGTTAGCACGACGGCGTGATGACGATCTTGATGTACTACCGTCGCAGGGCTTCGCCTAAGCACCGCTACAATATTATCGAGGATTATGGTGGAAGGGGGCACCGCACACGGCTAAGAATATGATCACGTGGATCAACTTGTGTGTCTATGGGGTGCCCCCTTGCCCCCATATATAAAGGAGCAAGGGGGAGGAGGCCGGCCCTAGGAGGGGCGCGCCAGGGAGTAGGATTCCTACTCCTAGTTGGAGTAGGTTTACTCCTTTCCTAGTCCAACTAGGAGAAGAGGGGAAAGGGGGGAAGAGGGGAAGGAAGGGAGAGAGGGGCCACGCCCCAAATCCCTTGTCCAATTCAGACTGGGCTTGGGAGGGGCGCGCGCCACCTCCTGGTCCTTCCCACTAAGGCCCATTAAGGCCCATTGCTTCTTCCTTGTATTCCCGTAACTCCCCGGTACCTCCGAAAATACCCGAATCACTCGGAACCTTTCCGATGTCCAAATATAGTCGTCCAATATATCGATCTTTACGTCTCGACCATTTCGAGACTCCTCGTCATGTCCCCAATCTCATCCAGAACTCCGAACTCCTTCGGTACATCAAAACTCATAAACTCATAATATAACTGTCATCGAAACCTTAAGCGTGCGGACCCTACGGGTTCGAGAACAATGTAGACATGACCGAGACACATCTCCGGTCAATAAACAATAGCGGAACCTGGATGCTCATATTGGCTCCCACATATTCTATGAAGATCTTTATCGGTCAGACCGCATAACAACATATGTTGTTTCTTTTGTCATCGGTATGTTACTTGCCCGAGATTCGATCGTCGGTATCTCAATACCTAGTTCAATCTCGTTACCAGCAAGTCTCTTTACTCGTTTCGTAATACATCATCTCGCAACTAACTCATTAGTTGCAATGCTTATGTGATGTGCATTACCGAGAGGGCCCAGAGATACCTCTCCGACAATCGGAGTGACAAATCCTAATCTCGAAATACGCCAACCCAACATGTACCTTTGGAGACACCTGTAGAGCTCCTTTATAATCACCCAGTTATGTTGTGACGTTTGGTAGCACACAAAGTGTTCCTCCGGTAAACGGGAGTTGCATAATCTCATAGTCATAGGAACATGTATAAGTCATGAAGAAAGCAATAGCAACATACTAAACGATCGAGTGCTAAGCTAACGGAATGGGTCAAGTCAATCACATCATTCTCCTAATGATGTGATCCCGTTAATCAAATAACAACTCTTTGTCTATGGTTAGGAAACATAACCATCTTTGATTAACGAGCTAGTCAAGTAGAGGCATACTAGTGACGTTTAGTTTGTCTATGTATTCACACAAGTATTATGTTTCCGGTTAATACAATTCTAGCATTAATAATAAACATTTATCATGATATAAGGAAATAAAATAATAACTTTATTATTGCCTCTAGGGCATATTTCCTTCAGTCTCCCACTTGCACTAGAGTCAATAATCTAGTTCTTATCGCCATGTGATTTAACATCAATAGTTCACATCACTGTGCGATCAACACCCATAGTTCACATCGACATGTGACCAACACCCAAAGGTTTACTAGAGTCAATAATCTAGTTCACATTGCTATGTGATTAACACCCAAAGAGTACTGAGGTGTGATCATGTTTTGCTTGTGAGAGAATTTTAGTCAACGGGTCTGCCACATTCAGATCCATAAGTATTTTGCAATTTTCTATGTCAACAATGCTCTGCACAGAGCTACTCTAGCTAATTGCTCCCACTTTCAATATGTATCTAGATCGAGACTTAGAGTCATCCAGATCTGTGTCAAAACTTGCATCGACGTAACTTTTTACGACGAACCTTTTGTCACCTCCATAATTCAGAAATATTTCCTTATTCCACTAAGGATAATTTTGACCGCTGTCCAGTAATCTACTCTTAGATCACTATTGTACTCCATTGCTTAACACAGTGTAGGGTATACAATAGATCTGGTACACAGCATGGCATACTTGTAACGCCCGGGTAATCATGCTACAGTAATCCCACGCTAATCATGCCACGTCACCTCGGTTACTGTTGCTAACCTCACAATGATTCGAAACTGTTTCAAAATTTAAATTCTAAACATGTCAAACAATAAAAGCTTTCAAAAGTTGAAACAAAAATGTTCGGTGGGTGCCGAATATTACAAGGGTAATTATAGTAAAGAAAACATATTTTTAGAAAGTGCCTGAATATTTTAAAAGAACTAAAACAGAAAAGATAAATAACGAAAAGAAGATAAAAACAAAAATTAACACTAACAACAACAAAATAAAAAGGGAACCTCCCCTCCCACGGCCCACCGACCCACCTGGACCAGGCCGGCCCACCTGGCCCATCCGGCCTCACCCCACTCCCCTTAACCCCCGATCCACACCAAACCCTAGCCCTATCCCCTCGTCCTCCCACTTCCCCCCGATCTGGATCAGGGATCCACCCATCGCTCGCCCTGCGCGACCCCAGCACGCCCCGCTCCGCCGCCCGTTGCCGCCCCGCCCCGCCTCCGTCCTCCCCCGCAACGCCACCTCACCGGTGCCGCCCGGCCCCGAATGCCTCGTCCTCGCCGAACGCCTCGTCCTCGCCGCCCCCTCCCGGCCTTCTTCCTCACCCTCCGGCATC
>NC_041386.1:166321078-166329083 GCF_002162155.2 Triticum dicoccoides
CACCTCACCGGTGCCGCCCGGCCCCGAACGCCTCGTCCTCGCCGAACGCCTCGTCCTCGCCGCCCCCTCCCGGCCTTCTTCCTCACCCTCCGGCATCGCGCCCGTCTTCCCCGAGCCCCGGCACGACCTCGACGCCGCTGGACCCCGCCATCGTCGGAGCTGCCTCGCGGAGCGGCCCTGCCGTCCTCCTCTTCGACTCCTCCTCGCCGGACCTCCTCCTCTACGTCGCCGTCATCCCCGTCCTCCTCCCCAAAGGCTCCACCGAGCCTCACCGACCCTCTTCTCTGCAACGCCGGTGAGGCCACGGCCTCCCTCTCCTCTTCTCCCCTCTCTGTTGCACGTCACCGTGCCCGCACCCCGTTCGCCCCCGCTCGACCCAGCGCGCGCCCACGCGCTCCCGTGCGCCCCCGCGCGCGCGACCCGCGCCATCCAGCCATAGCCACGACGCCCGTCGCCCCTGCTACCGACTCCCACCGCCGTCTCTGCCCTGGGGCTCCTGGCCGCGTCCGCCCGGGGCGCCGTCGTCGTCCGACGCCTCATCCCACTCCCGCTACGTCAGCCGTCCACTACGGCGATCCTCTCAGCCAACCGCGCCGCCCTGCTCCGGTCGTCGGAGGCCAGGCCGCACGCCCGCTGCCCCGCGGCGCCTCGTCGGGCTGGCGCTCGTCGCCCGACCCACCCGGCGCCCGTAACCGTGCGCCCGCTAAGGCACTTAGGCCAATGACATGTGGGGTCCCACACCCCACGCCCTAGAATGTTTTAAAAAAACGTAAGAAAAATAATATATAAAATAAAATTAATAATAATTGAATTATTTAATTAATTGTTTACTTAATTAATTAATTTAATTAATCTTGTTTAGATTAACCTAATCATTTAGTTAGACTAACTAAACTTGATTAGTTAGTCTTAGTCTATGGCATGCAGGACCCACATGTCAGGTTGACCAGTCAACTCTGTTGACTGCTGACGTCAACATGACCTCATGCTGATGTCATTAATCCATTTTTCGAACTAATTTAAATAATTAATTAAATTCAAGAAATTCATAAAATCTTTAGAAAATCATAACTTTTAATCCGTAACTTGGATTAAATTATTTTCAACATGAAAGTTGCCCAAAACGACGTGACGAATCCGGATACGCAGTCCATTCGTCCGCCACGCACCCCTAACATCTCAAACTCGCAACTTTCCCCCTCCGGCTCCTCTGCCCGAAAACACGAAACACCGGGGATATTTTCCCGGATGTTTCCCCCTTCACCGGTATCGCCCATCCCTACGTTAGGTCACCCCTAGCACAACGTATTGCCGCGTCTTGCTTTGTGTTACATTTGATTGCTCCGTTATTTATTGTGTTCCCCCTCCGTTACTCCTTTCCGGTAGACTCCGAGACCGATGCTGATGCCCCTGTGGTCGACTACGTCACCGACGACCCCTCTCTCTTGCCAGAGCAACCAGGCAAGCCACCCTTTGATCACCAGATATCGCCTACTCTTCTCTATACTGCTTGCATTAGAGTAGTGTAGCATGTTACTGCTTTCAGTTAATCCTATTCTGATGCATAGCCTGTCATTGCTGCTACAGTCATTGATACCTTACCCGCAATCCTAAATGCTTAGTATAGGATGCTAGTGTTCCATCAGTGGCCCTACACTCTTGTCCGTCTGCCATGCTATACTACTGGGTTGTGATCACTTCGGGAGGTGATCACGGGCATCTACTATATACTTTACACTGTTACATTAACTGTGATACTGTTCGGAGAAGGGGGCTGAAGGGGCAGGTGGCTCCATCCCGGTAGAGGTGGGCCTGGGTTCCCGACGGCCCCCGACTGTTACTTTGTGGCGGAGCGGCAGGGCAGGTTGAGAGCACCTAGAAGACAGGTGGGCCTGACCCTGTTCGGCGTTCGCGGATACTTAACACGCTTAACGAGATCTTGGTATTTGATCTGAGTTGGCTACGAGCCTATACGCACTAACCATCTACGTGGGAGTAGTTATGGGTATCCCGGCGTCGTGGTATCAGCCGAAGCACTTCAGACGTCAGCGACGGAGCGGCGCGCGCCGGATTGGAACGTAAGCCTGCTCTTGTATTAAGGGGGCTAGTTCTGCTTCCGGCTGCCCTCGCAACGTGCAGGTGTGCTATGGGCGATGGGCCCAGACCCCTGTGCGCTTAGGTTTAGACCGGCGTGCTGGCCTCTCTGTTTTGCCTAGGTGGGGCTGCGACGTGTTGATCTTCCGAGGTGGGGCATGACCCAGGAAAGTGTGTACGGCCAAATGGGATCGAGTGTGTTGGGCTATGTGGTGCACCCCTGCACGGAAGTTAATCTATTCGAATAGCCGTGATCTTCGGTAACAGGACGACTTGGAGTTGTACCTTGACCTTATGACAACTAGAACCGGATACTTAATAAAACACACCCTTCCAAGTGCCAGATACAACCGGTGGTCGCTCTCCCCCAGGGATACGAGGAGGGGATCGCCGGGTAGGATTATGCTATTTGGAGATGCTATTTGGAGATGCTATTTGGAGATACTACTTGGAGATGCTACTTGGAGGACTTCAATCTACTCTCTTCTACTTGATGCAAGACGGAGGCTGCGAGAAGCGTAGTCTTCGATAGGATTAGCTATCCCCCTCTTATTCTGGCATTCTGCAATTCAGTCCACTGATATGGCCTCCTTACACATACACCCATGCATATGTAGTGTAGTTCCTTGCTTGCGAGTACTTTGGATGAGTACTCACGGTTGCTTTCTCCCCCCTTTTTCCCCTTTCCTTTCTTTCTGGTTGTTGCAACCAGATGCTGGAGTCCAGGAGCCGGACGTCACCGTCGACGACGACCCCTACTATACTGGAGGTGCCTACTACTACGTGCTGCCCGCTGACGACGACCAGGAGTAGTTTAGGAGGATCCCAGGCAGGAGGCTTGCGCCTCTTTCGATCTGTATCCCAGTTTGTGCTAGCCATCTTATGGAAACTTGTTTAACTTATGTCTGTACTCAGATATTGTTGCTTCCGCTGACTCGTCTATGATCGAGCACTTGTATTCGAGCCCTCGAGGCCCCCGGCTTGTATTATGATGCTTGTATGACTTATTTATGTTTTAGAGTTGTGTTGTGATATCTTCCCATGAGTCCCTGATCTTGATCGTACACATTTGCGTGTATGATTAGTGTACGATTGAATCGGGGGCGTCACAAGTTGGTATCAGAGCCGACTGCCTGTAGGAATCCCCCTTTCCAACTCCTTGGCCGAAGTCGAGTCTAGTCGTTGAAAAACTTTTACTAACATGGCTGTGTGGCCCATAGGCCCACGTCGCCATCGGGAGGTATTAGGATCTTTTATTCCTCGACCTTTACTCTGGGATTTTGAACCCTCTTCTATTCAGGTTAAACGATTTTTACTAAAAACTAACTTTAGGTTCTCGAAAATACTTTCTCCCGGAGAGCCCCTTCAGTCCAGATGGTCACCGACTGCACCAGAAGATTTTGGAGATACTCTTTGATATTCTCTCGAGACTTTGTGCCCATCACTTTTGCTATTCCTGACCACCGATAAATCCTTATGGATAACTACTTACACTTGCCATTCTTACGATCATTCCCCATTGTTCTTGTTATTACAAGATACCCGAAGTTTTCTCTATTGTTCCGAGAATACTTCGTGCCTACTGCCTAGCAGTTCTTTGCCACATGAATACCCCTTCAAATCGCCGCACTTGTCAAGTATCCGCTCATCCCCAGTTGTTCATGAGTTTCACAAAAGTCTTCAAAATACTATTCGATCTTCCAAAAATCCTCTGGAGCCTTTGGCTCTTGAAATTCTTGTTTGCTCGCATTATGGTTAATCCCATAAGTCTCGTAGTCTTAATGACATTCCTTGTCATTATCATTTTGAGTCTGTTGACTCAATATGTTTGCGAATGCACGCAATCATCATTGATCCTTATAAATTACTTCTCCGGCTAAGCTGCCATTCTTTTAACTGGAATTGGTTCTCGACCAATCCAATTGTCATTGATTGTACCCTAAGGCTATTCAACTTATCCATCCCTACTCAGAGCATTGCTTCTGATCCCTTGATTTGGAAATCATAATTCCTTTGCATTTGACAATTGAGTTAGTCAGTTGTTTCTATAATCTGATCTCCTTGCAATCTTCTTCCTCTAGTTGAGTACCGATGCTCACGTCAGATCCCTTGTGGACCACCAGATCCTTTGTTGGATTTTATCTGACAACGCCCTTCATATTCAATAACCTTGTGAGCCTTTCCTCTGATACATAATGCCTTTGGTAAATTGTATCCTCTGCTTTCTCAACCATGCTCTGCCTTTGAGCTTGAGTTAATTACTTCTGAAGATTTGGTATATGATTCTAAGATGCCCCAATGGGTTGAACCTATGCCTTCCTTAATAGGTGTGAACTCGAAAGTTTTCACGAGTCGTACTCTTCTGGTATTTTGCCAGATAAAATTTCAAAACTACAACTTCATTGAGCGCGAGAAGTGAATGAAAGGTTGTGCATTGGAGAAGTGGGAGTCGACCTTGAACTTTGCGTTCATGCCCATGGACACGATGTACATCTTCTCATCGAAGTTTATTTTAAAATCAATTATTCCCTTGGTATAAGTTCATCTTATATCTGAGATCTGGCCTTTTTGCAATCGTGGTTCTGACCATGTTCTCCTTTAAATATCATGTCCTGTGCAAGTTTAAGCACTTGTCTTCTATAGAGCAATACCCCAGTTCAACTTCTAGTTTGATCTGTCATCGAGTATTACCACCTGGTATCTCGAGATTATCTTGGAACTGCATAATTTCTTATGAGTTCTTCATCAAGTACTACATACTCACCGATTACAATTTTTCATGGGCTCAGAGTTATTGAACACTCAAAGACACCGATAACTGAACCGAGTCCGCTCTACGGTTCAACAACTCTTCAGTAAGCTTCTATAAGTACGAGTTTGTACCCGATCACGCCATTCCTAGCCTGTTTGGCTATATCATTGACGTGACGATTCTAACGGTGCTACCTGGTCCTTATTCTCGGAGCACCAATTTTCGACAATGAACTAACCTTACGTCGATTTTTTTTCCTCGTCATACCCTTTCACCTTAAACAACAAGCTTGAGTTCGAGTTTGTGTCGTAACTGTGGTTCCAATAACCTCTTGCTTCATCATTCCTTTGACTTGATGTCGTCGCTGATTGACTACATCTGCATGAAATCTCTCGACAATTGTGTCGTGATCACCATCAACCTTACGAGCTCTTCCAGGAATTCAATTGAATTCATGATGGGTAATACCATCCTTGCCCCTCGATGATTCCTGTTCTCATCGACCACTTTATTGCCTTCCGTTCAACACAACTTGTTCGCGTTTTGTGTAAACCTTGAGATCACTGCTACCCAGCAGTTGATCTTCCTTACCTCGGAAGTATTACCATCACTTTTTGTCAAGAATGTGGTGAGAATTTCACCACCTCTTAATAATTCTTGATATCTTAATACTTCTTGCCATCTTCGTTCATTCCTTGGTCCCCGTATTGTTTTCAACCGGAATACCGACAATGGAGCTATGACATGTGAATTCAAAACTTCTAGCAACCCTATTGCTTTGAAGTGAATGGGCGATAGTTCATTCTAAGTCCTTCGCTAATTGAATCACCATTCTAACATTTGGTCGTGCAACCCAACCCGTACTTCGGGCGCACCCTTCAACCAATGTTTAATTGTGTATGTTTTCCTCGAGCATACTTCCTTATATCAGTTGATCTGACAAATGTTATCTCCTTGTTCACTTAATGGTGGAAATCCATCTTTTGGGAATCTCGGTGAATTGCCGTTGAGTTCACAAGACACCTCCTTGTCCTCTCCTTGGTTTAATGGTGAACTATTGCTTCAGAAACCCGCTCCCATAGTTCATTTCCCGAGAAGCTTGCAATGCCATTTCAACGATTTGTGTTGCGCCTTTTCTTCTCGGACATCCTGAGTCTCAGGTATCCTGACACCAATCGGATCTGAATCTCGGTCAGATATGATGGTTGGGACAACTTTCCAAGAGTTATGACATTGATCCTTTGATGACCCGGTAACATGATGTCATGCCTAGCACCCCCCCCCCCCGGCTGGAGGACCTATCATTATAGATTCCTTTTCAGCAAGGTTATCCATTCATCCATGAGGAAATTGTAAGACTTATTCTACAAGTTATTCTTGATGGATCCTTCGTGTTTCCAAAGTCTGATCTTCACCTAAAGACCATGTCAATGCTATCTCGAAGCATGTCTATGGTACTCTGATTTTCAACAAGACCATTTGAAGCCCAATGCTAAATGTTTCTTGCTCAATTACCCAAACACCGTTGTATGGGCAATGTCATGAAAATTCTCTCCCCTACCTAAAGAGTTTTCTACATAATATCCTGTCATGGATATCTTGCTCTGCTTGTCCTGGGGAAGGATATACCCCTGATATACGTGTTTTAAGCACATCTTCCTTCCCGTTGTTTTGTTCAAAATTTCTTGTAAACCACTTAACCGAGCAGTGGTAATCCCCTGCTTAGGTAAACACCTCGGTGTACCTTCCTGTCTGGTGTAACCCTGTTACTATTTTGATGACATTCCGGTAGCCACCGATGGACGAGAACTTTGCCTATTGGTCCGCCTCGTTCAACGAGCAGGAAATGGTTCTCTTCATCCCTCACCCTTGGTATCGATGTTGTTGTCGACATATCTGACAGGCTACCCTTTGACACGCCTTACTATCATGACCGTGCAAAATGTCGGCCCCCTTCCTACTTTCAACCACATGGTGGCCCCATAACCCACAGTTCCACAGGATCGAAATCTGACTCTCCTGTACACCCCTGTTCCCAAAGTTATTCCTCCCGCGGGGACTCGTACATAATTCACGAGCCAGTTTCCGGGAGATCATCAATTCTGTTATCAGACACCGTACTTATTCTCGTTGCCCTGAAACCCCTCTCACCTTCTGACGAGGCATTGAATGATTGCCTGGCTGCTTGAAACGTCTTATGGCACCTCCTTACTTTGCTCTCGATACTTTCTTAAGCTTCAATTCGAGAGTTACTTTCGCCACCTTCCCTAATGTTATCTACCGGATAAGCAACCATGCAGAGTTCCGATCTTTCGAGTTACCCATTATCATTTTACGTAAGTACGATGGAGTTCCCGAAGAAAGGATGCCGACTTCATCATCATGACCTGAAGCAGAGAAATGAAGACAACAACACAATGGATCGACCTCTTCGAGAAGAGCAACCAAGATCGAGGACACCCGTTAAAATTTCGTAGCCAGAACTTTCCCCCTTACTCCCCTCTTAAATCTCGGGACGAGATTTCTTGTAGTGGAGGAGATTTGTAACGCCCGGGTAATCATGCTACAGTAATCCCACGCTAATCATGCCACGTCACCTCGGTTACTGTTGCTAACCTCACAATGATTCGAAACTGTTTCAAAATTTAAATTCTAAACATGTCAAACAATAAAAGCTTTCAAAAGTTGAAAAAAAAATGTTCGGTGGGTGCCGAATATTACAAGGGTAATTATAGTAAAGAAAACATATTTTTAGAAAGTGCCTGAATATTTTAAAAGAATTAAAACAGAAAAGATAAATAAGGAAAAGAAGATAAAAACAAAAATTAACACTAACAACAACAAAATAAAAAGGGAACCTCCCCTCCCACGGCCCACCGACCCACCTGGACCAGGCCGGCCAACCTGGCCCATCCAGCCTCACCCCACTCCCCTTAACCCCCGATCCACACCAAACCCTAGCCCTATCCCCTCGTCCTCCCACTTCCCCCCGATCTGGATCAGGGATCCACCCATCGCTCGCCCTGCGCGACCCCAGCACGCCCCGCTCCGCCGCCCGTTGCCGCCCCGCCCCGCCTCCGTCCTCCCCCGCGACGCCACCTCGCCGGTGCCGCCCGGCCCCGAACGCCTCGTCCTCGCCGAACGCCTCGTCCTCGCCGC